>NC_054082.1:57089144-57284144 GCF_017562075.2 Anopheles merus
TTATGCCGTTCTAATAATTGGTGCGGTGTAGCCCGGTATACTTGCAAAAATGTCTCCAAAGCCTCATCTAATGATAAATCACTGTTTCGAATTTTTCGTAACGCTCGCTTCAATGTGTCCACAAATCTTTCGGCTTGCCCGTTAGATTGTGGATGAAATGGGGCTGTAGTCATATGATTTATTCCATGCCGATCACAAAACTCTTTAAACACACTGCTTGTGAATTGTGGTCCATTATCGCTGACCAACGTAACAGGTGATCCAAAACGTGATACCAATCCATGTAGCATTCTCACAGTTGCAGCCGCTGTAGTGCTTGAAGTTTTAATTATTTCTGGCCATTTGGAAAACGAGTCGACTACTACCAAGAAATAAAACCCGTCGACTGGCCCTGCGTAATCTATATGAATTCTCTCCCAGGGTGCTAGTGTTTCTGGCCAAGTTGCTATTTTCTCCTTCGGTGGTGCTTTTGCTGCAGACTGACATGCCTGGCAACTGTTGACCAAATCAACTATATCTACATCCATTGACGGCCAATACACATAGCTACGAGCAATTGCTTTCATCCGGACTATCCCTGGGTGACCTTTATGGAGCTGATCAAGACATCGATTTTGCAATATTGCTGGGATCACTACCCTCTCTCCAAAAATTATGCTTCCTTGTATTATCGTTAGTGCATCTTTCCGACTATAAAAACATGATAGATCTTTTCCATACTGCATGTCGCGAGGCCAACCATGTTTCACAAATCCATATACCTTTCTTAAGAGCGTATCATTAAACGTAGCACTTGCAACCTCTTCATGAGTGAGCGGAAATGCTGATAGCGAGTTAATTGCTACATACGCTAAATCTTTTTCTACATCCACGCTGGCTATCATGCATTCAGATTCAGGCTTCTCATGTCTGCTGATCAATCTTGATAAAATATCTGCATTTCCAAAATCTTCCGTGCGTACATATTGAATCTCAAAATCATAGGCGAGCAGGGTTAATGCAAAACGCTGCAAACGATTGGCTGTATATGTAGGAATGCCTTTCTTTGAGCCGAATATTCTTAATAATGGGCGATGGTCGGTTTGGAGGTAAAAATGTCTGCCGTAAATCATTTTATGAAATTTAACAACAGCAAAAATTATTGCTAAACCCTCTCTATCAATCTGACTATATGCCTGCTCTGTTTTGGTTAGAGCTCGCGATGCGTGTTGTACGACTCTTATTGACCCATCTGGGTATTTCTGACAAATAGTAGCTCCGAGTCCGATTGAGGAAGCATCTGCTGATACAATTATTTGTTGCCTCGGATCATAGTGTGTGAGTAAAAGATTTGATGACAATAATTTCTTAAAAGAATCAAATGCGGTCTTACATTCTGTAGTCCACTCAAACTTATGGTTATTTTTCAAGAGATTATCAAGCGGATAGCGCAAATTTCGCATGTTAGGAACAAACTTGCCATAATAATTTATGGCACCCAGGAAAGATCGTACGCTCGATACATCTATTGGCTCTGGCATTTTCATGATCGCTTCGATTTTGTCCGGGTTAGGGCGTAGACCTCTCTTGTCGATAATATGGCGCAGGTACTTTATCTCTTTGACGTTGAAAGCACATTTATCCGCACTTATGGTAAAACCAAACTCTTCGATTCGCTTAAGTACATTAACCAATATTTCATCGTGCTCCTGCTGAGTTTTACCTCCAATAATTATGTCGTCTAAATAGCCTGAAACACCGTTTAATCCAGTTAACATTGCGTCTATGATTTGTTGAAATGCAGTAGGGGCTATCTTAACGCCAGGTGGAAGGCGATTGTAATTGTATAGACCTTTGTGTGTGTTAATTGTAAGCAAATTACGATAGCGCTGATCTATCTCAACTTGTAAGAATGCGTCGGAAAGATCTATTTTACTAAAGACAATACTGTTTGCCAGACGCGCAAAAATATCCTCCGGGAGAGGGAGCGGGTAGTCATAGGGTTGAAGAGCATCATTCAACCCCGTTGAATAATCCCCGCAGATTCGAATTGCACCATTCGATTTCCGAACTACGACTACTGGTGCAGCCCATTCGGAAAAATTCACCGGAGTAATGATTCCAAGTTGCTCTAACCGGTCTAATTCACTTTTTACTGCCTCCTGCATTGCATACGCTACTGGTCTTGGTGGACGAAATACAGGTCGACAATTATCTTTTAATATTAACTGTATATTGGCCTTCGAACAAAATCCTTTTCCGTTAAAAACTGTGTTAAACCGCTGCTGAAGTTGACTAGTACACGTCATCACCTGAGTGCAAAATTGATCCATTGGTGTTGCACCTAGTTTTAAAGCATCCACCAAATCTGCTCCCAGAAGCATTAAATTCACTCCAGTTACTCTTATTAAATTCTGCGATGTTTGTTCTCCTACACACACTTTGGCATAAAATTCTCCATCAATGGCAAGCTCTTCTCCTGAGGCATTCTTTGCAATCACTGATGCTGGATCTAACCGAGGTCTCCCTATTCGCTCCCATGTCTGTCTATTCACAATACTGATGTCAGATGCCGTATCCAATTGCAAACGGACAGGCATAGCGTTAAGCGTTATATCAACAAACCGACGATGATTATTAACATTGAACACATTGACTTTCACGACTTTGGTATTAGCTACATTCCGATTTTTAAATCCTGGCTTCCACTTTGGCTTATAACTTTGGCTATGGTTTTGGCCTGACTGGCAATAACCTTCCTTATGACCGAAACGGTTGCAATCGTTGCATTTGTTGTTGTAAAACGGGCATTCACTAACCCAGTGTAAATCACCGCACTTAAAGCAATTATACCTTGGCTTCCGTAATTGTGTTGGTGGCGAACGTTGGAACCGCTGTTCCCGCGACTGTACGGCAAATACATTTTCCTGCGCATTCGACTCTATCATGGCGCTGTCCCGCTTTAAATTAACTATTCTATGACACTCAGCTGATAATTGTTGTAACGTAACATCAGGCTTATCCTCTATACGCGCGAGCATCCTAGTCCTCATGTCTTTATCTGACTCGTCCTTGAGTCCGCACACGAAAAGTAAACACTTTAACTGCTCTTCTCCCATTTTACTCAGTTCAAAATCAACACACGCTTTGTTGAGCCGGCACGCAAATGTGAGATGATCCTCGCTACTTTTTTGTGTAATTGGAGACACTTAAAACGTTTACTAAGTTGTGATTCGCGTGTATCAAATAACGTTTCGAGCTGTGCTATCGTTTCATCGAAATGGAAATCACCAGCGCGCGCAGGTAGAATGAACGATAAATACCTGTCATGCTCAATGGGGCCGAGCTTTCGTAGCAGTAGACGAACCTTCGCTGCATCGTCGATACGAGCCGCATCCTTTTTGAACAGCTCGTCGTAGCGCGAGAACCACGCTCTGAAAGTGATGCCGCTCTCACCATCGAAACGAAATTCACTAATGTTGCGGGAGAGCGCTTCGATCACTTGCTCCGGTTGGAAGCTGGGGACGGCAGGATTCAGCGTATACATTCGCTGGCACATGATTTGATTCAGCAACTGCTGTTGCTGTGCCATCTGTTGTTGGAGCAGCTGCAACGTTTCCGCCATCGTGTTGGCGCCTGTGCTGGAGCCTGAGATCATCGACCCCGTTGGCAATGGTTGCGATGACCCATGTTGAGCAGCAAAGTGCGATGGCGGAGGGACACCCGAATGCGATGGCGCAGGCCGGTCATCACGGCCGAAATTTACAGCTTGCTCAGGATAAGTACCGGCATGGTGCTGCGTAACACCGCCAATAACAGGTCCGCCGGGTTGTTGCACTGGGTCCAATGCACTGGGCCGTCCAAATGACGAACGCCGTTGATCTTCATCGGGATGCACGCCTGCACCGTTTGCCTCAATGGTGCTCATCCTCCGTCGTTTGCGTTGTGGTCGCGGAATTTTCGTCGCGTGGGTAAAATAAAACAATAAAAACAGAAAAACGTTAGACTCGTCGCCACTTTTGTGTTCGGATGACCGATGAAGCGTTGATAATATAACGCGAACACAAACTACAATTTACAACTTATATTATAAGTAAAATGATAACATCCGTGCCGCGCTGACACACAACCGTTCGCCACCAAAGCCAGATCGGAAGAGAGAGAGCAATTCCTTAATTCTAATTCTCCTAATTCTAATTCTCCTAATTCTCCAGATTTCGCCTTGCCTATCTAGTTTCGCCTCTCTCGTTGCGTCGGCCGCCTGACTGGTATCGGCGGCTGTCTCCAGCCGCGATCCAGGGGTGAGCAACAATACGATCACAACATCTCCAGTAATGGCTATACCTGAATTTTCCAAAGCCATTATCATTGGACGATATTGCTCAGACAAACCAGCCAATAGAAGCGTTCCAATCCACTCTTCGGAAATCGCAAAGCCTATTCCGTTGAGTTGATGCGACGTTGAAATTGTGCGGTTAACGTATTCGGACATGGATTCGCAAGACGACAAATCCGTTGTTATCAGCTTGTGCAGCAGTCCGACTCTTCTAGTAAGACCAGAATCTTCAAAAGCTCTCTCCAACTTAGCCCAAACTTCTCTTGCTGTCGTTGTTTCCTTGACGTGCACATAATTCAACGCATCAAGAAGAAGGATGATTTTTGCTCTTGCCTTGCGATCCTTGCCTGCATCCACGGCTACGTAGCTCCCGTCGTCATTCTTTTTCGGCTTTACCACGCACCAGAGATCTTCGAGCTCAAGGAAGGTTTGTACCGCAAACTTCCAAGTGTCCTAATTTTCTCTACCGGTAAGACGTTCGATGCCAGGAAGATTCGACGAAACTATGCTACTACCTGCAGCGCTTGAGGATCCAGTGGAACTTGAATTCATCTTCGGTTTCTTGTCACTTGATTGAAAATTACACTTCTTCAAATATCGTACTATTCTGGGCCCATAACCTATTGGCAGTAGTGCAAACAACCAGCGTATTGTATGGTTAGGAACAGAATGAATTTATTTGGTAGAAAACTTATAACTGTTAAGGTCTGTCGTCATGTATTTAAAATAAGAGGTGGACGAATGCACGCGAATAAGTTAACACATATAAAAACGTTTGTTCACTATCCTATGTGGAGGCGCGCCGGAGAGAGAGTGATCCTTCGGGGATCACGTCATAAGCCCGAACCTAACGGCATCTCACGAGATGCGTGCACTCATCTGTGAGAGCCGTGATACATACAGGTTGGCTCACTAAGGCAAAATATTCACCATAACATCTCCCTCCTTAAAACGTTCGGTACACATCGAACCGACTGGGCGGTCTTCTGTTGCGAGAAGAGCGACGTGGTTCATGTACCGAATCGATTGTTTGATCCGTTCTGAGGGATGTAGCTCTTCTTCGTGGACATTTGATGAGTGTTGGGCGGCTGCTCTCAATATTAAAATTAGTAGATGGTACAATACAGGACGACACAGGCGCTGGCGGTGAGGACGGTTTATCAGCTTCTAGCTGGCCCGAAGATGCAGGTACTGGTGACGGATTAAAGTGCCAAGCATCGAATAACAGATCCAAAGGTAGTGGTGAATGGGCCCGTGTTGTGTCCTTAAACGAACCGTCGCTGATACGCCGACGTAGCTGATTAATGTGTCGACGGAACGTCTTCCCCTCAGCAGTCCGAACCAGGTACATGTATCTGCCTTGCCGATCGACCACCGTAGCAGTGACCCATTTCCAATCGTTCAGGCGGTACTCCTTAGCGTAGATCGACTCACCGGGATTCAGCTCACGAACTCGTAGACCAGCACTCGGTTGTGAAGCTTGACGTGGCGGCAATAACAGCTCTAGCAAAGTCCTGGGACGCCTGCCTAGCATAATCTCGGCAGGAGTTTTCGAATTATTCAGCTGAGCGTTCGGGGTGGCCCGATAGGTCTGCAAGAAGGTGTCCAGAGCTTCTCGTAACGTGAGACCATCGGCTGACATCTTCCTCAAAGCGCGCTTAAAGGTGTCGACAAACCTTTCAACCTGCCCGTTGGATTGCGGGTGATACGGCGCTGTCCTGATGTGCTCAACCCCATTTTGCCTACAAAAAGATTCAAAATCTGTGCTAGTGAATTGTGGACCATTATCCGACACAAGTGTTACTGGGTTGCCAAAACGAGCAAATATGTTACGCAGTATACTTATCGTTGCCGTTGTTGTTGTACTGCTCGTTGGAATCACTTCTGGCCACTTCGAGAACGAATCGACAATCACCAGGTACCATTCCCCGTTGAGTGGTCCCGCGTAGTCGACATGAATGCGGTACCACGGACCTGGTGCTTCTGGCCAGCTGGTCGACTTGATGTGAGTTGGAGACTTAGCTGCTATCTGGCATGAATGACACGAGTTCACCCAATCGACAATGTCATGGTCCATTGATGGCCAATAAAAATTACTTCTGGCCATGGCTTTCATCCTATTTATTGCTGGGTGCCCGAGATGAACCTGTTTCAACCAGGTGCGTTGCAATACTTTGGGGATTACCACCCTCTCTCTAAATAGGAGACACCCGTCGATTGCTGTAAGCGAATCTTTTCTGTCATGGAAGCGCGACAGTTCTCCTTCATAAGCTGCATTATTTGGCCATCCATGTTTAACGTATTGAAGGACTTTGGATAATAATCTGTCGGCTTTGGTTTCTCTACTTATGTCGATAAAATTAACTGGAACATACTGAATAGCATTAGTTACCAATGATTTAACTTCCGCCCCTAATGTAACACATGCTATCACTGAATCTTCGTCTGGCTTGGCGTGTGTGTGTATCAGGCGGGAAAGAAGGTCAGCGTTGCTAAACTGATCGGTGCGAACGTATTCTATTTCAAAATCATATGCCAGTAGAGCGAAACGTTGCAACCGATTGGCTGTAAAATTGGGGATCCCTTTTTTCGACCCAAATATTCTCAAAAGCGGCCGATGATCTGTTTGTAATAAAAACTTTCTGCCGAATATCATCTTATGAAATTTTTTTATCGCAAAAATTATGGCCAAGCTCTCGCGATCAATCTGGCTGTATGCTTTTTCTGTCGCTGTGAGGGCGCGCGAGGCATGCTGGACCACCCGAATAGATCCGTCAGGATACTTACTTACTTACTTATCCGGCACTACAACCGCTTTGCGGTCTTGGCCTGCCTCAGGAGTGTCCGAAACCGCTCACGGTCTCGCGCCTTCGTCTGCCAGTCCGTTATCCCGGCCTTAATGGCGGACGCCTCCACGCCATCTTGCCACCTCAATTTGGGCCTACCACGCCTCCTCTGTCCTTGTGGACGGCCTAAAAAGACTTTACGGGCTGGGTCGTCCGTTTCCATGCGTATAACATGGCCAGCCCACCGGAGCCTGGCGAGCTTTATACGCTGTACGACAGTGAGGTCGCCGTACATCTCGTATAGCTCGTCATTATAGCGGCTCCTCCATTGTCCTTCCACACATACGGGGCCAAGTATCCTTCTGAGCATCTTCCTCTCGAACGCGGCTAAGAGGGTTTCGTCAGATTTGGACAGTGTCCATGTCTCAGAGGCGTATGTGAGTACTGGTACTATATAGGTACTATATAGTCCCAGCTTCGTCCGTCGCGACAGGTTCTTTGAGGTGAACTGATTTTTCAGGCTGTAGAATGACCGGTTGGCAGCCAGCATCCTTGCGCGCAACTCAGCTTCCATGCTGTTGTCGTTGCTGACCTTTGACCCAAGATAGGTGAATTGTGGGACGACTTCAAAAGTGCGTTCACCTATCTGCACGTCACGCCTACGTAGATTCTGATTATTTGTTGGTGGGCCCGCTGATCCGTCAGGATACTTATGGCTTATTGTCGCCTCGAGGCCAACTGATGATGCGTCGGCAGATACGATGATTGCTTGTCTAGGATCGTAATGGGTTAGTAATAAATCGGAAGCCAATATCGTCTTGAAGCTCTCAAAAGCTTTTCTGCATTCCGACGTCCAGCGAAATTCGACTCCGGCCTTTAACAAATCGTCCAATGAATAGCGCAAATTTCTCATGTTGGGTACAAACCGACCGTAATAGTTTATGGCCCCTAAAAACGATCTTACTTCGGTTAAATTGGTTGGCTCCGGTAACTTGCGAATAGCTTCAACCTTCTGCGCATCAGGCCGTAATCCATGGCTATCGATAATGTGGCCCAAATATTTAATTTGGTTAACCCTGAAGTGGCATTTTTCCACTCGCAGTGTGAACCCGTAGTTCTGAATCCGATTCAAAACTTCTACTACGGTTGCGTCGTGCTCCGCTTTGGATGGACCTCCGATGATATGACGGATGGACCTCCGTCATTGTCAGCCTCATCTTTGAGCCCACACACCAGCATTAGGCACTTGAAGGTCTCTTCGTTCATGCTCGCAAACTGGAACTCGACGCATACTCGGTTTACCCGACAGGAGAACGCGATCAAATCTTCCGTGCGCTTTTTACAAATCTGGAGGCATCTGTAGCGCTTACTAAGGAGAGATTCTCTACACCCAAAAAGTGCTGTCAGCTTATCGACGGTTTCCTCAAACGATAAATCACGTGGTGAGCGGGGTAAAATATAGCTTATATAACGGGCGTGTTCTGGTGTTCCCAACTTACGCACTAAAAGCCTTACCTTAGCCTCATCGCCTAGCCGCGAAGCGTCTTTGGCAAACAGGTCCTCGTAGCGTGTGAACCAAGCTTCGAACGTAACACCAGATTCAGCTTCATACCGGAACTCTGATATGCTATTGGCCAAAGCATCGAGTATAAGTTCTGGGTTACTAGGGACGGTGGGCTGGTACTGCTGTGCGGGTGGTTGCTGGGCTTGCGCCGCGAATTGCTGCTGTTGCAACATTTGCGAAATTAACTGTAGCTGTTGCTGCAATTGCTGTTGCAGCAAGTGCAAGGTTTGGTGCAGGACGGCGTTATCCAGAGGTTGTTGACCCATCTGGCCATTTTGTACGGATGGCAATGGTGCTGACTGCGATGGCGCTGGTTGCGATGGCGATGGTCCTAGCTGCACTGGCCTCGGTGTTAACTGCCCTCACGTAGCCGCGCGATCCAGGTTGAACATGGGCCGGCGGATCGTACACGGAAGGAACCTCACCGGTTTGTTGGGCCGTCATTGCACGGTAATCGATACGGCCTAACGATGATCGTCGCTGGTCTTCATCCATCGGGACTTCCATCGCTCCATCTCCGCTATTCATCGTGCGCCGCTTCGACGTGATGTTGGAGCCTTTTTTTTTTTTTTTTTTTTTTTTTTTTTTTTTTTTTTTTTTTTTTTTTTTTAGACACTCTTACACGTTCAAACACAGACTTTTACTTTACAGACACTAAATTTTTAAAACAAATTCTCGTCGCCACTGTTAAGGTCTGTCGTCATGTATTTAAAATAAGAGGTGGACGAATGCACGCGAATAAGTTAACACATATAAAAACGTTTATTCACTATCCTATGTGGAGGCGCGCCGGAGAGAGAGTGATCCTTCGGGGATCACGTCATAAGCCCGAAACCTAACGGCATCTCACGAGATGCGTGCACTCATCAGTGAGAGCCGTGATACATACAGGTTGGCTCACTAAGGCTAAATATTCACCATAACAATAACCACAGTGAATCATAGGTTACTGTTATGTATGGTTCAACCTGCTGTTTGGAATTATTGTGCTACCTGGCCAACCGCGTTCTGACGTCTGTCAATTTTCGGGCGCGCCCAAGGTGTGTTTATTTAGAAGGTGAATTATTAGCGCGTTTGCCGGGCGCCATCGTTGAGTATTGTTATGTCAAATCGCATACAATTTTCTATACTCCCCTCCAGCCCTTCCCGAATTTAATACCAGAGCACGCAGTATTGTTATGCCAAGTCGTGAAATGTCAATTTGCTCTGAAGCACTTCACCTCCTAATATCCATCCTCTCTATCTTGAAAACAAACTAAACGTGAATAAAACTTGAACCGAATTATTAAACAGAAAATACAACATTTTGGTGTCAGAAGTGGGATTCCTCGCAAAGTGAAACGGATTGAAAACACAATGGCTCAGCTTGATCACGAATCTATGGCACAGCTTTCGACAATGATCGCCCAAGCGATAAAATCGGCAATAGGTACACCCAACGCGCAGGTGAATAGAGACGACGCTGCTCCCCAACCAAAAGTGCCAACATTCTTGCACCCGGCTTTTCATGCGTCGGATGAATCAACAGTCGAAGACTATTTTAACAGACTGGAGTGGGCGCTAAAACTGAGCAATATCCCCACCGATAAATACGCGGACTATGCGCGCGTGCACATGGGAACAGAATTAAACAATGCTCTTAAATTTCTCGTCACCCCAAAGCGGCCAGAGGAAATTCCCTACGAAGAGCTTCGAAAAACACTCGAGAACCACTTCGACCAGAAGAAGAACAAGTTTGTCGAGAGTGTCAAATTCCGTAACATTTTGCAACAAAGGGGCGAAACGTATACCCAATTTGTTCTGCGACTCAAACAAAAGGCTGCCTACTGTGAGTATGACGATTTTCTCGACAGAATGTTGATTGAACAAATGCTCCACGGCATGGAAGCACGCGACATTTGTGACGAAATCATCGCAAAAAACCACAGCACGTTTAAAGAAGCTTTTGATATCGCATTAACGCTCGAAGCCACAGGCTTATGAAAACCCTCAGACTAAAAAGCAACAACCATTCCGTCGAGCAGAACCTCCTACCAAAACGTGCGCTTCACATTCCAGATGGACACACGAACAAAGCAACAACACTGCAGCTACGCCCTGCAACGGCTGTGGTGGGCCGCATCCGAGAAGCCTTTGCCGCTTTCGCAACGCCCTATGCCATACATGTAACAAAAAAGGTCACATTTCGCAGGTTTGCCGAGCAGGAAACACATCACGCGAACGATCGAACATTGATCAGGTTGCGGATTTCAACATCGATTCCATACAATCCATTAACACGATGCGCAACTCAGCTCCCGCCGTCAAATTGATGATCGATATAAAAATTGATGGAAAACGCACCAGCATGGAACTCGACACGGGAGCACCGTGCGGGATTATGGGGGAGACCACGTTACGGTCACTAAAAACAAACTATTCTTTTCTTCCTACAGATAGGCAGTTCACCAGCTACACCGGTCACCGCATCCATTGTCTGGGCCGATTGCCCGTAAACGTGTCTGTTGGCACGGTAACCCGTCGGTTAAACCTGTACATAGTAGCGGGACAAACAGACGCCCTCTTCGGTCGTGAGTGGATCGCCCAATTCGTTGATCAGATAGACCTTGGCAAAATGATAGCTCCAAACACACATGTCAACGCTGTTACTAACTCGAAGCTCACGATAGAACACGAAACCCAGTTGAATTCGTTGCTCGACAGTTTCCGTTCCGTGTTTAGCGACGTTCCAGGTAAATTGACCGGACCACCAGCATCAGTGCATCTCAAACCTGATGCATCGCCAATTTTTGCTAAAGCCCGAGATGTGCCATTGGCGTTACGCGATAAGTACGCAGCAGAAATCGAAAAAAAACTCAAATTAGGGTTTTACGAAAAGGTGGAATTTTCCGAGTGGGCTTCGCCGACACACGTTGTGGCTAAAAAAATGGTAATATCCGAATTACTGGCAATTATAAACCCACAGTAAACTCATGAATGATTATTGACGAACATTCTATACCCAGAGTGGAAACCATTTTCAACCGTATGAAGGGAGCCACACTTTTCTGCCACTTAGACATAACCGATGCGTACACGCACTTGACAATCGATGAAGAGTTTCGTAAAATCCTCACCCTAAATACCACCACGCACGGACTCATACGTCCGACACGAGCTGTGTATGGCGCGGCAAATATCCCTGCTATTTGGTAGCGCCGAATGGAAACAGTAATACACGGCTTAACCAACGTAGTGAGTTTCTACGATGACATTATTGTTTTTCGCTGCCGATTTCGAAGCACTGCTAGTAGCCCTCGCTTCCACATTAAGTCGATTGCAACAGAGTGGTCTAAAACTAAATCGATCAAAATGCGTGTTTGCGGTACGATCCCTTGAGTGTTTGGGACACTGCATCGACCAAGAAGGTTTGCACAAGTCTACAAAACATGTTGAAGCCATACGAGATGCACCAAGACCATCGACACCAGAAAAGTTGCAACTTTTTTTAGGCAAAGCAACCTATTACTCGGCATTCATTCCGAATCTCTCTGCGAGAACACAAGTGCTGCGTGACATGTTACAAACAAGCAACTTTGAATGGTCACCAGAAGCAGATGAATCATACCAAGACGTGAAAGAAACATTAACATCGCCACAGGTCCTCATGCAATACGATCCAACCTTACCGCTAATTCTAGCTACAGATGCGAGCAAAATCGGATTAGGTGCAGTTCTTTCTCACCGTCTGAGTAACGGAACAGAACGTCCAATCGCCTACGCGAGCTGCAGTTTGTCATCAACCGAGCAACGCTATCCGGTCATTGATAAAGAAGCTTTGGCAATCGTGTGGGCCATTAAGAATTTTTTTCACTACTTGTACGCACGCAAGTTCATACTGATCACAGACCATAAACCGCTGACTCAAATTTTTCATCCGGAAAAATCATTACCAACCCTATGCATCAGTCGGATGGCGAATTATGCCGACTATTTGTCACACTTCAATTTTACAATTGAATACAGACCAACAAACCAAAATGCCAATGCCGACTATTGTTCCCGTATCCCAAGTACATCTACGCTATCTGATGTCAATTGCCTTTCTCTTCATGAAGGAGGAAATGCCCAAGATGAGTTTGAGAGCTTTGTCTTGCACCAGATCCAACAGCTGCCAGTACGAGCAGAACACATCGCGCACGAGACACGCAAAGATCCTCACCTCGGGAATATCTTACAGGAGCTCGAAATGGGCCGAAGTCTTGCACACACCGGATACAAAGCACCAGAAGCTAAGTATACCTTGGTAGCTGGCTGCCTGTTATTTGAACACCGGTTATTTGATAACCTGTTATTTGATGAATTTGATGTTTTGGCTGGCTGTTATTTGATAACCAATCCCAACCATCCTCCGCCCAGCGATCCTGAACGACCTACATACTGGGCATATTGGTATCATAAAGATGAAATCGTTGGCACGTTCCCATGTCTACTGGCCAGGGATAGATATGGAAATCGAGCGAACCGCCAAATCGTGTGTACTATGCGCACAACAAGCGACAGCACCACCGAAGTTCTGTAGTCACCATTGGGAGTACCCATCCAACCCTTGGGAGAGAATACACATCGACTACGCTGGACCCGTATCAGGAGCGATGTTATTGCTGGTGGTTGACGCGTATAGCAAGTGGGTCGAAGTAAAAATAACGCACTCCACAACATCTTCCGCCACCATTGATCTGCTAGATGGACTGTTTGCTACGTATGGTGCGCCAGTAACAGTAGTGTCCGATAACGGAACCCAATTTACATCCGCCGAGTTTAAATCGTTCCTTCAAAGAAGTGGCGTACAATTTCATAAACTATCCGCACCGTACCACCCGGCGACGAATGGACAAGCTGAACGCTACGTCCAGACAGTGAAGCGTGCATTGAAAGCGATGGGAACATCAAGCCATAACCTACAGGCAAACCTCAATCTCTTCTTACAACAATATCGCAAAGCACCTCATAACGAAACGGGAGAATCGCCAGCGAATCTGTTCCTGGGTCGAAACATCAGAACACGCTTAGATCTAGTTCGACCGCAAAACACACACGCTAGACTCACTGAAAAGCAACATACGGAATTCAAAGCAAATTATCGCTCTTTCTTACCGGGACAACAAATCTATTGCTTATCTGGTAACTCGCAAATGGATAAGTGGATACCGGCAACGGTGCATGCTCGCTTAGGAGACCTACACTACGATGATTTATATCAAGGAAAACATCTGAAGCGACATGTAGATCAGATCAGATCTTTCCTCAGCAACAATCAGTCCACCAAAGTAACGAACGAACCGGAGACAACCCGATCAGGTAGAGAAAATCAACACAGGCACTACTACGGCAACACCCAACCGACACAACTACGATCCAGCGGAGAAGATTCCCCGACATGTCTATTACGTGGTTCAACCATGAGTGCTTTTATTGATCTGACCATATTATCTTACACTAACCTGAGCCATAACACCGATCTCACTAACACCTAGTTACATGCTATAATTTCGCATATGTATATATACTACAGTCTCCCCACTAAACGCAAACTTACGATTAACTATTTACAATATTTCAATCGCGGTTGACCTTTCAATCTATCTGATCTCCTAATGGGTGGAGATTGTGATTCGCTACGTTTGCGTTTATGATTATTCTCTGTATTCAACAATGTATCATTTTGGGACCAATTCTTTTCAGTAATATAACTATAATTCAACTTGCGTTTCAGCTTCCTTAATTGGTTTTTGTGTACTAATCTGATATTTCCATTTATATTAGCAGTGTAAGTAGTATAACTAACTTTCTTTATAATAGTGGCTGGAATCCATCGCACTAAATCCTTAAAATGGTTTCTATACACTACCTTTTCTCCGCTTTTAAAATCGATATACTTATTTTCCTTTCTTATGTTATGAATACGGACCGCTTTACAATTATCTTCGTTATCCTTATTTTTTTCTACTTGCTTTGCATTTAATTTATTTAAAACAGTTACTGGAATGTAAGCAAAAATTCTCTGTGACGGCGTTTCTTTAGTAACCGTAGTGGGCGTATTCCTATAGTGCAACAGAAATTTGCTTATTTTGCGGCTCAAAGGCAAAAATTTATATTTAGAATCTAACAAAAACTTTTTTAATACTTCTTTTACTATCCTTACTCCTCTTTCTGCTAAACCATTTGATTGAGGGTGATACGGTGGTGATTAAGTTACTTTTACACCATACTCTCAAAAAATTCACAAATGATTCAGAATTGAACGGCGGACCGTTATCAGTAACCACTTCCTGAGCAATCCCAAAATAACCAAAAAAAGATTCTATCTGCTCTATGATGTCGTTAGCTTTGGCCATATTTAACAAACGCACATCTATAAACTTCGAATACGCATCTACTATTATTAATAATGTTCTAGATTCAAAATAAAATAAATCTATATGAATCCTTTCAAACGGAATTCCACATGAAGGCCATTTTGTTTCTACTATCTCTTTGCTAACTGGTTGACAAGCTTGACAAATCGAACATTCTGTTACAAAATCCGAAATATGCTTATCCATTCCCAACCACCAAACAAACTTCCTCGCACTAATTTTCATCTTTACGATACCATCGTGATTTGCGTGAAATTTGTTGAGTATATCATTTCTTAACATTTTTGGAATCACTATTCTATCATCGAAAAATAATATTCCGTTTTCTATTCCTAAACGATTTTTCACTTTGTTATAAACTTTCAACCCTGGCTCTAAATTATTTTTCCATCCATATTTCACCAAATTATAAACATTCCTGATTTCACCATCTTGTAATTGGTGTTTTTTTATCTCCTCGATTTCAATTTGTGAATTTTCTTTTAGCACATTTACTCCCAAATTCACATTTTCTAGTTCATTTTCTTCAGGCAACGGTAATCTGGACATGGCATCTACATTTGACATTAACTTCCCTGCCTTATGTTCAATCGAATAATTATAATTCGCTAAAAATAAAGACCAACGTTGCAACCTTGCTGCTGTAATTGCAGAAGTTCCTTTCGACGGATTGAATATTTCCTTGACGCCACTGTTATCCGTAATTAGTTTAAATGCCCTTCCATACACATATTTGTGAAATTTTTTATGCCGAATATTACCGCTAATGCCTCCCTATGCACTTGTGCATAATTCATTTGCGCTGCAGTTAACGTGGATGATGCAAACCCTATTGGTTTTTCCTCACCATCGATTATATGGGATAAAATTGCTCCTACACCATAAGGACTGGCATCCACTTGCAATACCAACGGTTTGCTCTCATCATAAGGTATTAACACTTGATGATCTACTAACTGATTTTTCGACTTATCGAACGCTATTTGACACTGCTCCGTCCATTCGAACTTAGTTTGTTTCCTCAAAAGGTTATACAAAGGATGTAATAAATTTGCTAAATTGGGTATGAAGCGATGATAATAGTTCACTAACCCTAAATAAGCTTGCAGTTGCGTTACATTCTTTGGAACGGGTGCGTTAACAATCGCTCTCACTTTAGACTCGTTAGGGTGAATACCCTTGATATTATATATCCTAAATACTCAATACTGCTTTTGAACAAGACTGATTTGGCCACATTGATTTTTACATTATGCGTATTCAATTTCCAAAAAATTTTGTATAAACGCTCTTTACATTGCTGCATATCGGTACCTCCTGCCAAAATATCATCGATATACGCGATTCCTTCTGTATCTTGCAATACTTGATCTATCAACGATTGAAATATTGCCGGTGCTGAATGTATGCCAAAAGGCATACGAGTATATTGAAATAATCCCTTATGCATATTTACCGTACATATTTCACGAGACGTTTCCGATAATAACACTTGCAAATACGCACCCGACAAATCTATCTTGCAAAATACCTTCCATGCTGCTATTTTAGCAAAAATATCTTCCACTTTCGGTAACGGGTAATGTTCCACTGATAATTGCCTATTCAATACCACTTTACCGTCC
The DNA here is from genome assembly GCF_017562075.2 of Anopheles merus. Taxonomy (NCBI): domain Eukaryota; kingdom Metazoa; phylum Arthropoda; class Insecta; order Diptera; family Culicidae; genus Anopheles; species Anopheles merus. The sequence goes on from NC_054082.1 coordinate 57,105,833, forward strand.
AAACACAAACGTATACTTCCATCTTGCTTCTTCACTATTACATATGGACTTGCCCATTTTGAAAATCGTGTTGGCCGTAAAACACCTTCTGCTACAAGCTTGTCTAAAGCTTCTTCTACTTTCGTCTGCATTGAGTATGGCACTGGGTACGCTTTATGAAATACAGGACCACAACCTGCCTTTAATACTAAATCCGCCTTAAAACCTTCAATTGTTTCGTTCTCTCCTGATTTTATAACTTTCGGAAATTTCTTTGCTATTTCCATAACTAGATCCGTTTCTATAGCTTTTATCTCAAACACTTTTCTCCAGTTTGGAAATAATAAATCCAACCCATCTCGTCCTAATAAAGGACTTACTTCCCTTTCCGTAGGTATAATCACCAACTCTAACTTTTCTTCTTTTTTCGCCTTCGGCATCCTAACCTTCACTTCAATTTTACCGATGGGTTTTAACGATTGACCCGACGCCGATATAAAAGACATGGTGGTCGTCTTCACCTCTACTTGGCTAAATACATCCGTATATGTCTTTTGCGAGATCACACTCGCACACGCACCACAATCTATTTCAAAAACTAATTTTTTTCCATCGCACACTAACGTGATCATTTGCGGTACACTTGTATTAGTTCCTTCTACTTTTCGTACGCCTCTCTGATACGATCGACCACGACACACTTTCGCTACGTGCCCTTGCTTCCCACACACATAACACTTCCAGGTTCGCGCAGGACAGTTTAACGGGTCCGCCGACACATCACCTGTTGCCCTCGCTGCTGGTTCACCGGTTGCTGCTTTGCTGCTTTCTGCATGGCCGCCAACACGTTTCTCTCTCTGTCGGTCATTGCCTCGTTCTGTTCTTGCGCTGCTTCCCAAGATCGAGCGATTTCACATGCTCGCACGAATTTTAAATCTTCCTTCTTCAGCAGCCGTTTGCGAAGCTCCAGATCGTACACGCCAGCCACAAATTGATCTCTTGGAGCGTCTGATAAGAAACTGCCGAAATCACACGTCTGTGCCGCTGCCTTCAGCTCAATGATGTAATCAGCAATCGACTGTTCCGCTGTCTGCTTACACTTTCTGAGTAGATAACGCTCGGACACAACGTTCACGTTGGGCTTGAAATGCTTCTCCAACACCTTCACTAAATCTGCATACGTTTTATCTCGTGGATCATCCGGTGCACACAACTTTATTGCTACCGAATACAACGACGTACCAGCCATTGTGATCAACACTGGCACTTTTTTTTCTACCGCAATATCATTGACGGTGAAATACATCTCCAGCCGATGAATATACTCTTTGAAACTTTCTCCCATTACGTAGGGCTCTATGTTTCCTATTTGACTCATCTTTTTACTTGCGGATTCTCTGCTGTGATCTTTTTTATCCTCGTCGCCAATATTACGTGGTTCAACCATGAGTGCTTTTATTGAACTGACCATATAATCTTACACTAACCTGAGCCATAACACCGATCTCACTAACACCTAGTTACATGCTATAATTTCGCATATGTATATATACTACAATGTCCACCGATGGAAACGAGTCATCCAGTACAGAGTATGCAACACCGATTAGCAGCCCCGAACCAGTCGCTAGAAACACTTCACCAGTACTACGTCGCAGCGACAGGACACGCCGCCCACCTCTAAGATACTCTCCGCAGTTCCGGTTTAAGAAGGGAGGAAATGTTATGTATGGTCCAACCTGCTGTTTGGAATTATTGCGCTACCTGGCCAACCGCTTTTTGACGGCTGTCAATTTTCGGGCGCGCCTTCGGGTTAAGCTTCGCTTTTTACGCACTCCCGCTCTATCTTGAAAACAAACTTACTTACTTACTTATCAGGCGCTACAACCGCTTTGCGGTCTTGGCCTGCCTCAGGAGTGTCCGAAACCGCTCACGGTCTCGCGCCTTCGTTTTCCAGTCCGTTATCCCGACCTTAATGGCGGACGCCTCCACGCCATCTTGCCACCTCAATTTGAGCCTACCACGCCTCCTCTGTCCTTGTGGGCGGCCTAAAAAGACTTTACGGGCTGGGTCGTCCGTTTCCATGCGTACAACATGGCCAGCCCACCAGAGCCTGGCGAGCTTGATACGCTGTACGACAGTGAGGTCGCCGTACATCTCGTATAGCTCGTCATTATAGCGGCTCCTCCATTGTCCTTCCACACATACGGGGCCAATTATCCTTCTGAGCATCTTCCTCGCGAACGCGGCTAAGAGGGTTTCGTCAGATTTGGACAGTGTCCATGTCTCAGAGGCGTATGTGAGTACTGGTACTATATAGGTACTATATAGTCCCAGCTTCGTCCGTCGCGACAGGTTCTTTGAGGTGAACTGCTTTTTCAGGCTATATAATGACCGGTTGGCAGTCAGCATCCTTGCGCGCAACTCAGCTTCCATACTGTTGTCGTTGCTGACCTTTGACCCTAGATAGGTGAATTCTGGGACGACTTCAAAAGTGCTTTCACCTATCTGCACATCACGCCTATGTAGATTCTGATTATTTATTGGTAGGTCCGCTGATGTTGCCACCATCAGTTTGGTCTTTGCCTCGTTTATCTGCAATCCGAGGCTCTCTGCCGCCTGCTAAATCCCTTGTTAGGTTTCTGCTACATAGGAGAGCCGCAGACCAATGATGTCTATATCATCAGCGTATGGCAGGATCGGGGTTGACTTAAAGAAGATGGTTCCCGTAGTCTCCACCCTCGAGTCGCTGATGGCCCTCTCTAGCGCCAAGTTGAATAGGAGACAGGCAAACCCGTCCCCCTGGCGCAGACCCTTGGTGGTAGCAAAAGGTCCTGAGAGTTTTCCATCCACCCTCACCTGGCATGTGACGTTGGTCATAGTCATTCTAACTAGCCTTATCACTTTGGCCGGGATTCCAAATGAGCTCATAGCGTTGTACAGTTTTACCCTGGCTATGCTATCGTATGCGGCTTTGAAGTCAATGAAGAGATGGTATGTGTCGTGTCTGTATTCAGCCATCTTCTCCAAGATCTGCCGCATGGTGAAGATCTGATCAGTGGTTGATTTTCCGTTTCGGAATCCTCTTTGATAGTTTCCTACTATCTCTTCGACGTGGGGGACAAGGCGATCCTGCAGGATCAGGGAGAATATTTTATAGGCGGTATTCAACACCGTAATACCCCTGTAGTTGTTGCAGTCCAACCTGTCTCCCTTCTTGTATACGGGATAGATGATGCCGAGATTCCAATCACAAGGCATCGATTCGCTATCCCACACCTCAGTAACAATTTGATGAATCTCGTTTTCTAGTCGTGCACCTCCATTCTTGACCAGTTCAGCTGCAATTCCGTCGGTTCCGGGTGCCTTGTTATTTTTCAGCCGACGGATAACCTTTCGTGTTTCTTCTATGCTAGGTGGCAGTAGCATGACACTATCTGCTAGTGGCGCTTCTAGCTGTTCGTTTAGCTGGTCGTTGAGTAATTCATCAAAGTACTGAGACCACCGCGAGTGGACCTCTGGCTGGTTACTAACCAGATCTCCATCCTTGTTGCGACAGCAGGTTACCTTAGGTACTACGTTGTTTCGGTGACCTGCTATCGCTTGGTAAAACTTTCGTGTCGGTCCGTACGCCTCTCTGGTTTGCTCGAGTTCCCGCATGTTTTGCTCTTCCAAAGCATGCTTCTTGGAGCGGTGAACTCTTTTCTCTTCGCGTCTGAGCCGTGAATATTCCTCTGCGCATTCCCGCGTTCTATGCCGTTGCTGCATTGCTCAGTATGCAGTATTCTTACGTTCGGTCACTTGTCTGCATTCATCGTCGAACCAGCCAGATTTGGTGTTGCCACGGCGTGGTGGGAGTATACAGGCGGTCCCCGAGATACACGGTTAATGGGGACCGAAAACGGCCGCAAAATACCGCGTATCTCGAATTTCCGCGTAAGTCGAATCTCGTGATATCCAGCCAAAATATCACTAATTTTGAATTCCTGTTGGACAGTAATGTCCCTTAGAGAGTCCGTGTTGAGCCGAGGCTGCGTGTTTTCTCCGCCCCCATTGTCGCGGGGGCGGGCGATTCTACAACGTATCACTAGGCCAACCAAGTAGTGATCGGAATCGATATTGGCTTCTCGATAAGTTCTGACGTTTAACAGGCTCGACTGTCGTCGGCGGCTTATTAACACATGGTCGATCTGATTGAAGGATTCGCCATCCGGGTGCGCCCACGTCATTTTGTGGATGTCCCTCCGCGCAAATTTAGTACTTCCTACAACCAGATTGTTCGCTGCGGCTAACTGGACCAATCTACTACCATTATCGTGCTCATGCAGACTGTGACAGCCAGTGTATTGGCGGTACATTAGCTCCCTACCGACTTTTGCGTTGAAGTCCCCCAGGATGATTTTGAGGTCATGCCTGGGGCACGCATCTATAGTTTTAGCGAGGCGGCCGTAAAAAAAGGTCCTTCTCCTCTTCCTCTTTATCTTCGGTAGGGGCGTGAACGTTTATGAGGCTTATATTGAAGAATTTGCCTCGCATGCGTAGGGTGCATAGCCTATCGTTTATAGCCTTGAAATCTATGATTACGGAATTCAGCCGGGGACCTACGGTGAAACCCGTTCCGAGCACGTGGTGGCGGTCGTGGCAGCTGTAGTAAATGTCGTAGCAATGCTTACCACGCCTGTTGAGCACACCGTTCCCTAGTCACCGAATCTCTTGTAGAGCTACGAAGTCCATGCTCAGTGTGGCTAGGGCGTCATCAAGTTGTTTCAAGGCTCCGGCTTCGCTAAGAGTGCGTACGTTCCATGAGCCCATTTTAATCGTTGTCCAGGGGCATTGCGTTGGGTCGGTATCGTTAAATCCGTTTCGTAACTTCCTGTTGCTTTCCGTAGTCGATTGTTCCATGAGACTGGTTGACTGGCCCTGCGCCCACGTGGCCGTTTTATTTAGCGTCGGGTTGCCCCCCCGACGTTCAGGCACCCAGTTTCCCTGGATACCCACCCCTCTCCTGGTTCGCCATTTGCCACCATCCGCCCAAGGGGTTGGATCTAGCCCGTGTACCCAAGCTAGGATATATGGAGGCACATGTTACCACTCTGCACGACGAGGACATGTCGGAATAGGAGTTGGATGGGAGAGCCTGTGTTATCCCTCGGAGGGCTTCGGATCCCATCCCATTACAGAGCTTGAACCTGACCCATTACAGAGTTTGAAAACAAACTAAACGTGAATAAAACTTGAACCGAATTATTAAACAGAAAATACAACAGTTACTATGATTAAAGTTATTCGTGATACAAAATATCGGCATACTATAAACTCATAACAAAAACATTTTATTAAATTGTTTTTATTTTTAATTTTTTTAAGGTTTGAAAATCTAAAAATTTTTTAAAATGTGTTAAAATCTAATTTTTTGGATTAATCTGGCTTGTAAACAACCTTGACAATCCGATTATTTCGGAAAAAGTAGAAATGTCGCGTGAGACGAGTAGCTCTGTTTGCAAAATTGAGCTACTTTTTGTCGCGCGCGATGTTGTCGCTCTATGTCTATTTGAACGGTGACGTGGGTATTCTGCCTTGCTCCGAGATCTTTTTTCGGATCTCAATACAGTCGTATATCGAGAGTCTCTCTACCCTACCAGCCAAAATCGTTAATAGATGTCTATTAGCCAGCCCAATAGACAAAGACTGTCTGTCTATTAGGCATCTAATAGGTACACGAATGGAAGTAATTATTACACAGTAAATATCAAAACCACCAGCAGTAAAAAAAATTGTAAGGTTCTATGCCATCACATTTGTAGCGCTTTGCGGATATGTTTGATGTGACGAACTTTTTTCGTGTTTATTCCAGATCATTGTTGTGTGTGTAGAAACGTCTCCAACTCAGTCCAGTGATGATGAAAACTAGTACATCTGCAGTGAGGGATAAACAGAATTATTCACATTGGAACGCTAAAAACAGATAAAATGCTTCAGGTTTATGCTTGTGATAATTGTGATACAAATGTTTTTATACAAATAAATTGTTTGTGTTGTGAAGGCTCATTGAATAGGCCAATAATAATCAGATCTGCTATTGTTTTCTTAACCGTAGAGTTGGCAACCAGATTTACACACGTAAGTTGGCAACCGGCATACCCGGGTATTCCACACGTTTTGATGCAACAAATTGAGGATTTTCATAGGTAAACAATGCTTTCTATATTTTAATGCTGGAAGCAAGTAATGCCGACTATATATTCTCTTCTATTTCATTTATTGATTAAGTTTTTTCATTTTATAATAAAAATAACAGTCAAATTTAAATTAGGAATCGCTTGAATTTGACTCGAAAATAAGCACAATACGAAAAGAGGAAGATGAGAAACGTCATTCTCCATACAAAATGATGGAATACCCGGGTATGCTGGTTGCCAACTTACGTGGTAAAGTTAACCAAAAAACAAAATAAAATACTTAAAGGCTGTTTAAAATTACAACTTATCCACCAAAAAATCATAAATTAAAAGTTGGGAGGCTACGGAAAATTTCAGGTCAATAAAAGCAATGAATCAAAAGTTATTGCAGTTCGAAGTTGAAAAAAATACCCGGGTATCCGGGTGCCAACTTAAAGGTTAATAGACAGTTATTGGGATCCGTTGCCTTTTTATTTCGATTTTGGCTGGTAGGGTATGTCTCATAGATACACAAACATAAACACAACGCACGTGACTGCTAAGAGAAAGTCAGAATGGTGAATTTTTATACATTATTGACAAAAGAATCGTTTACAAATCCTGGCTTCCAATTTTCTATCACTTTTTCGGCACTTTCGTCATTTCGGAACAAGGGCATAAATTTCTCTTTTTTAAAGCGATAAAGAGCATTCCGCACATTCCTATCCCACCTCCAAAGTAGCACATGCCGTTCTTGTTGCTTGAGGTCACTAACGGTGCTAGACAAATTTCGGACTACTGTACTGTCCACAAATTTGACCCATTCACCATCGATCAACACAATATCGGGTAAGGTTTTTGTGACTAGTTTAAGGATCTTCTCCCGGAAATATTCTGCCGACGAAAAAGCAAGGTCACTATCAGGACGAATGATCAATACGGTTGCTTCTTTGACCTGCAAAAAAAGATATGGAAATGAGATTATGCCGAGCGATTAACCAATGCATCCTTACTTACATTCATAATACGATAGGTAATTCTAGGACGAGATGTTAGGTAGAGAGGGAAGCATAAATTGACGGCAATGCCAACGACAATCCCAATTTCCAGCCCCAAAAACAGACATGCTATAACTGTTACTAAAAAGGGCACAATATCCATTCTCTTAATACGCCACATTTCTGCCACAGCTCGATACTCAATGATGAATATCATTGCTGCAATGATGACTGCTGCCAATGTAGTTTTTGGAATGTAGAAAAAATAATCTGTCAGCAGTCCGAGCGCAAGCAAAACCAACGCGCCCGTAAATACACCACCAAATGGTGTAACTACTCCGCTACTACTGTTAATCGCGGATCTGGCGAACGAAGCGGTTGTCGGTATGGAAGATATGAAGGAACTTGCCACATTGCAGCACCCAAGTGAAAGCATTTCCTGTGTTGCATCTACTAACCTTCCACGCGAAAATGCTTTTCCGATTGATACGATTTCGAGAATAGATATGAGAGGAATCGAAATCACAGACGATCCAAGGATGCGCAACATATCACCAAAGTCGTAATGTTTGCCATCATGCTCTGTTTCAAACGGAGGAAGTTGCATTGAGGGCAGGCCTGACGCCACTTTTCCGGTTAGTCTAAAAGGATACTTTTCTTGAGTGCTACAAATATATGCGAGCAATCCTCCGCTCAGCACGATCATGGCATTTCTCAATAAGCAGATATATTTTGTGAATATTTTCCAAGCCCCTTTGCCGCGTCCCTTAATGAGCTGAAATAAATAATAAAGTGATACACAATGGCTGATCAGAGGCTTACGAAAGGGAAGAGAAAATATGAAACATTAAACAGTTTCCAAACTTACCGTCAAAAGAATCAGTAGCGTCAGCGAACTAAATCCTAATACCGAGTCCCAAAGCCGTGTTTCGCCAATGTTTTCGTAAAGATTGATCCAAGTGTCCACGAACCCAGAAGACTTTCCTGATGAGGAAATTCCCATCAAAGACTTCAGCTGGCTGCTGATGATGGTTATTGCAGCAGCTGTAATAAATCCCGTGATCACTGGCATTGATATGAATTGCACCACAAATCCAAAGTTGAAGCATCCCAGCAGGAGCATGATGCATCCTGATAAGAATGATAACAAAACGGCTCCAGCTGGTCCAAGGTCCAGCACAGGTTGTTGAACCATCAACGCCATTACGGCAGTTGGGGCGACCGTGATCTCTTTGACAGACCCTAGGAAAGCATAAATAAACGACCCCATGAAGTTCGAGTATAATCCATACTGGGGTTCCAGGTTGGCCACGGTGGCGTAGGCGATACTTTGGGGTATAGATGTAAGACCAACCGTAATGCCGGCAATAATATCAGACACCAGACAAGTAAGATTATAATTTGATGCCCATTTTAAAAATGGGAGCCTGCGTAATGCCGTTTCTTTTGTCCATAAATTGTTGAACTGACGTACAATGTGATGCCCAAAGTTGGGAAATTTTTCTCGATGATCCAGACTGTCTGTAAACGTGTGTATATCCAATGAATTATTGAACTTTTCACTCCAACTGCGCACTACGTACCTCGTCTTTCGCGATCTATCGCTACATTCTCCTTCACCGTGTACAATGTGCTCTCCGTTGCTTCTGTGTTCATTGTGGTTCAAATCTAAAATAAGTCGTCAACTCTTCATTACAGCTCTGTTCTCTTCATAATCATAGATGCCGCAGGTTGTAAACCATCATAATTTCAATTGTTTGCAATATGAATTAAAGGGAAGAAGTGTGCCGAAGTTGGTAAGGAAGTTTTTACCTAAACGTATCATAAAGATATTCCTTTAATAACTACGGATGTCGGCAACGATGAGAGTGCGTTGATAGTATGGTTATAAAAAGTACCCAGCTTAGTATCGTTATCTTAGACTTCATGATAAATACCGTCATAGTAGCACAAACAATTACATTACCACAATATAGGTCATTCCAATAAGACATATTATGTATCAATCTGCCGTTGAACGCGTGCCGTACGCGAGATACAGTGTATGCCCTAAGATGCCTCTGAATTATTACACTGAAAGAAGTATTGATTTTCTTTTACAATTATAAAAATGTTTGAACCCATTACAATACGATTTGTGCAAAAAGCAATTCTAAAACATGTTTCTTTCTTCTCAAATTACGTGTGGCTTGCAGTGAACGCAAGGCAATTGGCAATAAACAAACAAATATTTTGTTGTTATTTTGAAAGCTGTCTTAAACAGCTGTCATGATTCGAGTACAGGCGGATCTAGAATTAGGGCGGTGGCAACGCTTATCCGATGCGATTTTATCGGACGCTTCTGTCAAACGCTATTTCGGCTCATATTGCGAAAATTTGAATGGTTTAACCATTATAAAAAATAATTTCATATTGTTCCTACATAACCTGCATGATTACATTGACAGATAAAATCGGATGCGACGATCCGACGGAATCAAAATTTTTGATTCCGTCGTACGACGAAATCGCACGTCCGACGTTATCTGTCAAATCCCATATAAATTTCGTCCGATAAAATCGCATCGGATGAGCGCTGCCGCGGGCCTTACGCAGTTCCAAGGACCGTAAAGATATCAGGCAACCCAAGAGAAATTTTTCGGGGATAATGAAGACAAACTCATGCCAGCTCTTTCTATTCATCAGCCCTACTCTCTCACACGCATCGATGAACTTTTACACATCTCTTTGTTCATTGTACTATGTTTGAAGGGTTTAAAAGTGATAGATAACATTTCATGTTCATGAAGTAGTTATGGTCAAATGTTAATGGTGTATGATTTGTACCATGGTCGACCTGAGTTCAATTCCATTTTTATTGTTTTTATTGATGATTTAAAGTTTTATTTAATTTTTAAAACATCCAGCTCCAATAACTTCAAACCCATTTGCTCACTGTTAGAAAGGCATGTTTAATAGTTAATCTGTTATTTTTATTGTTTAATTTATTTATTTTAATTTATTTAGTATCAGTACCCTTTCATACAACCAAACCAGTAAATAGCACGATAATGAATAATAATATGGTGGCGCAACTGGCAAAGTGATTCGAAGTAGAACCACCGACAAACCGACGTGACACTTGGAACAAAATGAGCTTCAAAAGTTGTCTCCTTATTTCAAATGAAAATACGTTAAACACTAGCGCCATCTCTATAATGATTCGCTTACTACACTGACACAGAGAAGAAACTGCTAAATCCCCTTTTTGTTTTTCTTCGCAAATTCTAATGCGTATTGTTTTATGTACTTCTCACATCTTTTGCACTGATTTAGAAACATATAAAATGATTTTCCTGGGTGTTTTGTCCAATAATTCTCACAAAATCTTGCCTCACACTACCTTCGCAATTTGTATTTAGAAAAGTTGTTTACATCGAAGCAGCAGTGAACAGAGCTTACTTTGACAGAAGTGTTCGCCTCACTGGTAAATGACAGTACTTTCGTGTGGGACACTTTTGTAACACCAGTGTCACGTCGGTTTGTCGGCGGTAGAACTAGCAATGTGGTTAGTAGCGTCAAGGATGAAGCATGAGCATGAATTGGAACATGAGTGGAGGGAGTGAATCCGAATGTTCATTTCTATTTTAGCTCTTTTTTGCATGGGTTCATCTTTCACGTGTGTTCACTATCCCCGAAAATGATCTGTATTTCGTTGGTCTTTTCGGGGATAATTCGTTAACGAATTATACCCGAAAAGACCAGCGAAAACCAGCGTGATCGGGAGCTTGGGAAGGACCGTAAAGATATCAGGTCAAGTTATAAGCCCGTTTTGACAGCTAGGTGGAAGAAGAATCGACGAAGAAAACTGACAGTTAGTTTTCCGCGTTTGGCTAACGCTTCTAGTTCTCGAAGGAAAATTCCCATTTTAAATCACGGGCTGCCCAAGCTCCCGACCACGCTGGTTTTCGCTGGTCTTTTCGGGTATAATTCGTTAACGAATTATCCCCGAAAAGACCAACGAAATACAGATCATTTTCGGGGATAGTGAACACACGTGAAAGATGAACCCATGCAAAAAAGAGCTAAAAATAGAAATGAACATTCGGATTCACTCCCTCCACTCATGATCATGCTTCATCCTTGATGCTACCAACCACATCGCTAGTTCTACTTCGAATCACTTTGCCAGTTGCGCCACCATATTATTATTCATTATCGTGCTATTTACTGGTTTGTTTGTATGAAGGGGTACTGATACTAAAAGAATTAAAAGAAATAAATAAAACAATAAAAATAACAGATTAACTATTAAACACGCATTTCTAACAATGAGTAAATGGGTTTGAAGTTATTGGAGCTGGATGTTTTAAAAATTAAATAAAACTTTAAATCATAAAAAAAAACAAAAAAAATGGAATTGAACTCAGGTCGACCATGGTACAAACATTACACCATTAACATTTGACCATAACTAGTTCATGAACATGAATTGTTATCTATCACTTTTAAACCCTTCAAATATAGTACAATGAACAAAGAGATGTGTAAAAGTTCATCGATGCGTGTGAGAGAGTAGGGCTGATGAATAGAAAGAGATGGCATGAGTTTGTGTTCATTATCCCCGAAAAATTTCGCTTGGGCATTTTTTATAGAATAACGTCACACAAAATTATCTTTTGTTTTTCATAAATAAAAAACCATAGCTATGAATGAAAAATGAGTTCGACGGCATCGTCCGTCGATAGAGGAACTTTTAATTTACGAACACACCCAATCTTGGCGGTTTTAACAACTTTTCACACACAAATTCACAATTTCAAGCGTATCGAGTACTAATCGAGCAGATGTGGAAAAACAATTTCGAGCAAATGTCACTTGGGGAGTCTCGATAAGGCAGCGGTAATCGCTGATGCGGGCGTCCGTGCGTATTTTCAGAAAATTTGGAAATTTGGGTGGAATTTGACACCCGCAGCGGGTGACAGCCCGCAACCGCATGCGTCAGAATCAAACAATTTTGATTTTTCTACACGCACGCCCGCAGTAGCGATTACCGCTGCCTAAGCCCGGATGAACGTCGCTCCACTGTATCTCGAAATACAGGTGATCTCCGAGTTACGACTGTATTTGGGACCGAAAAAAAATCCTAAAGCAAGTTGTAGGGTAACTGTACCAGTTTTCGGCAGTGTACCTATTTTCGGCAGGGTAACTAAAAACGTGAAATTCTGCACAAATTTCGGTAAAAAATTTCACAAAATACAATTTTGTAGTGAAAGTGTACTTATTTGATATTCACATACGAAGTTTCACACCATTTCATTACGTATTTTCCAAAATATCAAATAAATTGTGCTTTTCTCGGCAGCTTTGCTGTCAGCCAATCGTTCGGCAGGTTTTGTGATTAAGAGAATCAGAACAGTAAAACAATGAAAAAGTGGTGTATATTTAAGATTTTATGCTTATTTAATTTATTCTAACTTGTTCGGAATTTTAAAATCACGATAAACAGGTTATTTTTCACTTAAATGCTGCCGAAAATAGGTACACAGTAAATGTTCATTTTTGACAGCTCAATGTTGTGGGCTCCTGCCGAAACTCGGAACAATAACACACTTTGAATTTGGCTGAATATTCCTTTTAAAATTGATCAGAACACTACAATGCGTATGTCGACACATAATATGACCTTTCTTGTACCAAATATCACCAATTTTACGACAAACAATGCATTAAAAAAAAAATAAGAGAAAAATAAATATATAATATAAAAAGCCAGTTCGCACCGTACGCTATAACCATCAAACTGTCAATGGCTGCTCTGTTTAAACGTCGCATCAAAATGGCTGTCAAAACGGGCCAAAATAAGCAACATAAAATTGATAATTAAAGTGCTTTTTAACACCAATCTTAGGAAAGTAAGATTGTTAAATTGCTTTAAACATTTTTATGTACATATTCACATTGATACAAGCATTTTCTGACCCGTATTCGCGCTGCTGAAAATAGGAACACAGCCTGCCGAAAATAGGAACAAACTGCCGAAAATAGGAGCAAAATCAATGTTTGCATTTTCACGAATATTTATGAAAAAGGGCTTTGAAACGGCAAATAAAAAATATTGTAACATACTATGATAGTTTATCAACCAGAATAACAACACTTTCAAGAAAAATAATGAACACAATGAATCACAATTTTCTCTATCAATTGCCAAATGAAAAATAATTTTATTTTTTTTTTAAGTTTTAAAACAATAAAAAAAATTCTATTGTTACCCATTTTTTACACCAATTACTTCATATACGTAACAAATTGCATAAATAAACTTAATTTAATTTAAAAAATCATTATTAATCAATTATATTTTGGCTGTAAAACGTAAAATTCGACATACGCGAAAATCCGAGTTTCGCGAAGGTCTCCGGAACGAATTATTCGCGTAACTCGGGAAAGACTGTATCGTGTATTTTATTTAAAACAATATTCGATACTGTATTGATTTTACTCAAAAATTCATTTACAAGATAAAAAATATTCAAGATTGGTTATTTGGGGAATATTTATGAATGTGTATGTTTAAATAATGTATAGAGGCTTTGGCTCCAACGGAGTTCTTTCGCCTAATTATGAATGTGTATGTAATGGCCATCAGTAAGAAATTAAAAAAAAATACTACCTTTTATCCAAATGATGGCTTTTAACTGTCAATCGACAATCAAAATCGTCTTATCAGTAAATCGTCGTATATCGAGGGTCGCCTGTCCAGAGATTTGAGATTCGCTTCGTGATTCAAATCACTAATCACTGCAGATTACGATTCAAATAAACCTGCATCACGTTTATGGAGGAGCGCCGTCAAACATCTAGAAAAAAAAAAACAAAAATCAAATACTTGTCATATTCCATACAATTTTCTTGTCGATGCCTTGTTCGATTAGTGCCAGACCGTCGGCAAAATAATCATAAGGTACAACACTATTTGATGTATTTATTTATTCATTTATTTATTTATTCAATACCCTATAAACATGCATGTTATATGTTTAAAAATAATTTAATTAGTTATTTGCATGACATACTCACTACATCTCGAAGCGATCCAGAGCATTTTAGAGGCACACTTAATCCTTGTGATATTACGGGTGAAATGTCCTTGCTTGGAGTACAGATATTTAATCTGTAGTTTTCCTTTCTTTAAACATTTCGAAGCGTTTATAATACTTGAGGCCATGAAAACGTTTGTCGCCAAGCAAAATTTGTAAGATATCACGAAGATAAGAAGACAAAATCGCTCTGTAGATTATAAGTATCACTAGCGTCTAGCTGCTGTAACATTTTATCTCCTGTACTCATACTGGAAGCAGTTCATTCTTTGGGACACAACTGTGACACTGGTAGACAACGTCTTTTGCTGTCTATTTGAAGTGCTAACCGATTTAAAGTGCTTTAATTTGTAGTTGACAACAGGTTAAATAAACCAGTGTAACATTTTACTACAGTAAAAATGGAAAAACCAGGCGAAAACCCGTTATTGAAATCAGTGTTTACTGGAGGTATGTATCCTTAAGATAAATGGAATAGGTTCCGCAACACTGATTTAAATGTTTGTCCCGTATTTCGATTACATCTGTATTCAGACATCGTCCAGATGGATTTTATTTGTGTGACAAGGGCAAGAAATACAATTTAATACATGTTCTGTGCTCGTTACACTCCTACACTCCTACACAAACCGTTGCACAGAACAGATCATTCCTTTCAATAGTTTAAAAAAATAATCCTTTTTCAACCAGAACCGATAAATACCCAATTTTGGAGTGGCGAAAAAAAAAAAACAGTTTAAAAATAAAGTGTCGTGTTGTTCCTATTTTCAAAGTATCCCTACAAAAAAAAAACAGATACATACTGAGTGGAAAAAAAAAATCAAGCAAAGTGGTAGAGAGGGGAGAGGAAGATGGGGGTCATAGACCCGGGAGGAAATAAGACTTTCGGGTCTTATTTCAGCATCTTGGGGGAAACATCAAATAAAAACACCAAAAAAAGAAGAAAAATAAGAGGTGAGCGTATCAATTTAAATTTCAGTGAAACAGTGAAGAATGAAGAGGTTTTTATGGTGGTGGAGAGTAAAACTCCCGGCAAAAGTGTGGCATGCTACAACCCATTCCTGTTCGCAAAGGCAACTGAAATGGCGATTGGATGTAGGCCATTACAAACGTCCATACTTAGAGACGGCAAAATACTGATGCGTGTTAAAAATGAAACCGAAGCCAAAAAACTAAAAAAAATTAATTTAAAACACGGTGATTGTGCTATCGAAGTGGATGTTTACGAACATAAAACTTTAAATCAAAGCAAGGGAATAATCAGAAGTGATGCGTGCAGGTTCTTGAGTGAAGAAGAGCTTCTAGAAGGTCTTCAACCTCAAATGTATCAGAGGTATACATAATGAAGAGAAAAGGCCAAGATGGGGTTCTCAGAAACACAAGAACCGCCATCATAACTTTCAAATCTACAGTGCTTCCCAGGAATATAGAAATAGGTTACTTCACCGAAAAAGTAGAGTTATTTATTCCAAACCCAATGCGGTGCATGAAATGCATGCTTTTTGGGCATACAAAAAATAATTGCAATAGAGAAAAAATTTGCGCCAAATGTGGAGAAAACTTTCATGAGAATTGCACAAACCCCCTAAAATGCACTCAATGCGGTGAAAACCACTCAGCTTTAGATAAAGATTGTCCAGTATGGAAAGACGAGGTGGAGATAAAAAGAATACAAACAGAAAAAAGAATAACAATAAGAGAAGCAAGAAAAATTCGAAGGGAAACAGTACCAGCCATTCCTAGAATATACATAAGAGAAAATTTTTCATCAATAGTGAGAGGCAATCAAACGCCTATAACGAACGAAAAACGAAAAATAGACGAAACAAGTGAAGACGATAGAAACACGCCTAAATCAATCGAAAACACACTAACAAAAAATAACAGAACAACAAATAATAAGTACCTAGATAATAACACAGAACCCAAAAATAATACGAATTTAACAATAAGTACCAAAGATTCAGAAAACCACACAGAAATCGAAAACACAGAAACTCAAACGAATCCAAACGCAACAAATGAAAATGCCACCAATATCACTTATTTAAGTGATGCTGAAATGTATCTCAATGAAATAGACATTCAAGGAACAATCGAAATAGACTACAATGAAACATCACAGTAAAAATTACAAAAAATTACTATTTTTACAAACTATTTTTATAGCTAATTACACAAACAGTCTTAATAATACCTAACCTTTTCCCTATAAACAAATAAAACATGGAACAATTAAATATACTACAAACTAACATACAAAGCATTCGGAAAAATAGGGACGAACTAACACACATACTACATGAACAAAAATACCACATAGCTTGCTTACAGGAAACATGGCTGAAAAATGAAAATAAAATAACAATTAAAGGTTTTAACATAATAAGAACAGACAGGGAAGATGGATATGGAGGAAGCTGCATTCTAGTTAAAAAAGGAATTAAATACAAACCAATTAAATTAATAGACGAAAGCGATGAAATTCAAATAACAACAATACTGATACACTCTGGAAATTTCATTATAATATCAATATATATAGCTCCAAATACCACCAAACAGACAATAAAAGACACTTTAGCAAAAATAACACATAACACACAAACTTACACAAACATAATAATAGCTGGCGATTTTAATGCACATCATACATACTGGGGAGATGATAGAATCGATCAGAAAGGAAACACAATAATAGAAGAAATAGACAATTCAAACCTCATCATCCTCAAAAATAACACCTACACTCACGTCCCAACAGATCACAACAAGAGACAGACATCCATTGATTTAACAATCATATCCAAAAAAATCTATAACGTAATCAACAAAACTATACTAGAAAAACACATAGGGGCAAGTAACCACAAAATAATAAAAATAACAATTAAAAAACACTCAACAGAACCGATACAACATACTATAATAAACATGAATAAGGTAATTACAAACATTAAACATATGAAAGGGAAAGATATAATAAACATAAAACATTTCACAAAGAAAGTATACAAAATCATTCAAAATAGTAAACAAAAAATCAATTTTACACTAAAATCATGGTGGAATGACGAAATAAAAAAGGCCCTGCAAGACAAAAACATAGCAAGACAAACCTTCAACAGTACAAAACTTATCGAACATGCCATAGAATTCCGCAAAAGAGCAACAATCTTCAAACTTAAAATAAAACAAGCAAAAGAAAAACAAACTGAGAAGAACATGGAAAAAATAAACAAAGATACAAGCAGTAAAGAACTATGGAATCTATTAGGAAATATTAGCAACATCAACACCACTAATAAAGAATCAAATCTAATTCACAATGAAGAGAACTATGCTAAGGAATTTATGAATTTAAATTTCACTAACAATAAAAAATCCAAATTTAGAACATTTTTCAGCACAAATCTACCGATAGATACAGAACTTCTAAATTTAGATATATGGGCAAACATACTCAAACAAAAAAAAATACAACACCCGGCTTAGACAAAATTACATACCAAATGCTGAGAAACATAAACGACGAAACACTAACACAAATCATAACAGACGGAAACAAAATGTGGGAGAATGGCAAATTAAACAAAGAATTAAAACAAATAAGAATAATAGCAATTCCTAAACCAAAGAAAAATATAAATGATCCCAACAACTACAGACCTATAGCACTTATACCAACAATTACCAAAGTCCTAAATTCAGCAGTATTATTAAAATTAAATAAATATATTGAAACCAAAAATATACTCCCAGAAAAATCCTTTGGATTCAGAAACAAAAGAACCATAAACCAATGCATTAACTATTTCAACAACCAAATAAATCATAACCAAAGACTAAATAGAATAAGTGGAGCAATATTCATAGACTTGGAAAAAGCATACAATAATGTCTCAACAAAAATCCTTATAGAACAAATGATAAAATCAGATATCCCACCTCAAATCATAAAATGGACCTACTCCTTTCTTAGAAATAGAACCTTAATAATTGAGAGCAACAAAAAAACACACAAAATGCTAGTAACAGATGGACTACCACAAGGAGATGTTATGTCACCAACACTCTTTAATTTATATACCAAAGATATACATAAAGCTATAAACCAAACAAATAACAAAAACACTATAATACAGTACGCGGACGATTTCGTCATTCTCAGCAGTGGAGCAAACGAAAGAGAGCTTCAAAATAACCTACAAAACGCTCTAAATGCTTTTGCCATAGAAACAGAACAATTAAAATTTAACATAAACTCAAACAAGACCAAATTTATGATTTTCGGAAAATCACATCACACTATACAACTCAACATACACAATAATAGCATAGAACACACAAACACATATAAATATCTAGGAACAGTAATAGACCCAAAACTCAATTTCCACAAACACATCGAACAACTACGCAACAAGGCTACAAACAGACTAAATTTCTTGAAAATTATAAGCACGCAAAAAAATAACCTAAACCCCAAAAACAGCCTAAAAATATACCGAGCAACAATTAGAAACACTATGGAAACGGGAGCTTCATACACTCTCAATAGCAACAAAAACAAATACAAAACAATGAACACAACTATCAACCAGGCACTAAGGAAAGCTACAGGTTGCACCAAAACGACCCCCATAAATACTCTGCATGCCATTGCAGCAGAAATACCTTTCAACATCAGAAGTAGATTTATAGTACGTAAGGAAATAGCCAAAGATTTAGTCTACTCACCAATTATAAGACAACAACTACAAATACACCAAAAACAAAATACAAAAAAAAGAAAAAACAATACATGAAACAACGTACGAAAAAGACAATAAAATTCTAAAACATTTATACATTGCAAAGAGCAACGATATAACCACACACATAAAATAAATACAAAAATTAAAGACACGATAGAAACAAAAACAAAAACAAACACTCAAATTTTGAAACAAATCACCATTGAAAACATGAACAATTATGATAATAACAGACCCACTATCTACACTGATGGAAGCATTGCTGGAAATAGAGTAGGCATAGGGATATATAAAAAACAAACCACAACAATACTACTATAGCTATAGATTAAAAAATTTCACCTCCATAACCACCGCAGAACTGATAGCAATCGAAAAGGCATTACTTTTAGCACAAGAAAATAATATAGACAACCCAATAATTTTCACAGACAGTTTAACATCATGTAACATTCTACAAAAAGCAATAACAGAAAACAAAATAGAGGAAATTTGTTACAATATTATAAAAACAGCAACAAGTATCAGAGCAGATATAGTATGGATTCCATCGCATGTAGGCATTGATGGAAATGATAGAGCAGATGAACTGGCAAAAAAAGGCACCCTAACAAATTGGTTCTATAAGAACAAAATCAGATACACAGACGCTACCCAATATTTCAAAAAACAAATGGAAGAAGAAACAAAAAAGTGGTACACAGACCTGGGCAGGGATAAAGGGAAAAAGTTTATGCAATTCCAGAAAGTTTTCAAAACTGAACTATGGCACAAACAGGTTAACCTAAACGGAAACGAAATAAAAACAATTAACAAAATACTGGCAGGACATGATCTTTCCGAATACTGGCTTCATAAAATGAAAATAGTCGAAAATGGAACCTGTGAGAAATGTCAAGTCCCAGAAACAGGACGACACAAAATTTTTGAGTGTCAAAAATATAAAAGACATAAAGACATCTCTCTAGACACTTTACACGAAAAATGGATGGAAACAAGTGGAAATACCTGCAAAACAATTTTAGAGTTCATCAAAGAAAACAATATTACGTTATAGTACTTCATCACACACATTTTCAAATAAAAATAAAATTAAATAAAACTTTTTTACACATTCCCTATATATTTGCCTATATAACTCACAACAAAGAGACTGCACTCAACACTTCAGCAAAAAGGATAGCAATAGGACAAGTACTCACCATTTATTTATCTATCTATTATAATTACTACATCTATTGCATTTATTATATTTATTATATTTATTCTATTTATTCTTTCTATTCTATTTATTATATTTATTACATTGTCTGTATAACGAAACGTTATCTCATGTTTTTTTTTTCCTATTTATTCAATTATTTAAAACTATTTATTCAATTATTTATCTGTACCTTATTTATTTATTTACTTATTTATTTATTTAATTATTTATTCATTGGTTTCTGGTATTACATATATATATATACATAAAACATCACCTAACTGAACACTCCAATTTCAAACATCACACCACAAAAATAACAAAAAAAAAAAACCCGACTTCACACGCATCAGGGCCTCCTAAGGTTGGGTACTCCGTTTGTTCTGGCAAACACGAGAAATCCAAAGACATCCTTTTCTATCACTAGAGGATAGAAACAAGATGCCAAAAGGACCAACTGAAAGGGCCTTGTAACAAAACCAGCACACTCACAGAAAACCCTTTTCAAACTTCACAAAACAAGCCACCTCAAAAAAAAAAACCCTAACACAAGAACAAGAAACTGTACAAAAAAAAAATAATAATAATAATAATAAATAAAAAAAAAAAACTCATCCTCTCTCAAGAAAAAAAAAATACATATAAATACATATACATACAAACACCACAAAGAAAAAAAATTGAAACCCACTAAACCACAAGCAAACTTAAAGAATGGAACAACACTATCTTTTGAATACAAACTGAAAAGAACACACAAACTATCAAAAAGAAAAAAAAAAACGATAGGTGATTTCACGAAAACCAACACACTGTGCATCAATCAGAAAGATCTCAACCACAACATATAAACATCAAAGAAACAGCAATATAAACATCAAAGGAGAATGGATGATTTCCCCTCCAAAAACTGGTAGTTAAACCTCTGATTATACCTTCAAAAAACGGATCGTATAGGAGGCCTCAACCTACCAACTCTATTAAGAAGAAGAAGAAGAAGAAGTGCTCGTTAAGATCTTCAATACATGATAACTGTCATGAGTTAAACGATTGCCAATTGCCAGCGAAAACTTTTTAAATTGTTCCGCACCACAAATCTCTACACAATAAATCTCTGATACAGTTTCGCCGTTCGATCTACAATAAATTCAATTCAATTAGCATTAAACAGCTAATTATCAATTTAAACTTTATGATAAAACTGTTCGTCCGTGAGTAAAAACTTTGTTCCACAGTTGATGAAGCATGACATAAATGATTGTTGCTAGTTTTTAATCAGTTAGCAACGGCTGTCTGTAACATCGTTTGCAATAACTACGAATGCAAATAAGCCGTTTTGCTCTCAGAATATAAAACGTCTTCGTTCCCAGCATACGCACAGTACATACAGATTCAAGCAAAATGTTGTAATAAAGTTTATCATACTAATTTAACCAATGTCATCTAGGTAGCTATCAATTAATTAAATAAATGTACGTATAACTCAAAACTACATTAACAGTAAAAAAAACTCTAGAGAGAGAGAGAGAGAGAGAGAGAGAGAGAGAGAGAGAGAGAGAGAGAGAGAGAGAGAGAGAGAGAGAGAGAGAGAGAGTTTGTCGAATACTCCACCGAAATACACGTAAGGCTTGAGTGTTTCATACTTGCTTATTGTGGCGTGGTATATATTTCATGGTGGCAACCCATTGAAAGCGTGCGAGCTATAAATAAAAACGCGTAGGCTATTTTTGACCTTAGTCAACACGCTTTGTTTTATCAACGTTGATAATGTGATAAATATTTGTACATTCGTCTGGTGTACTTTTGGGTGGACGAATTTTTGTTTTATCATCGACACATGTTGTTGCTGGCTCCACCAATAACTATCGTTTCACTTTTAAGTTTAACTACATTTACATCATAACTTTAACATCGCCAAAAGGACAATTGTTTTGCTACTATCGTCAAATCATACGTACAACTTAAAAACATGCCCGTCATCGGATCAAACATAGTATACCTAATTATGGTTGCTAGGCCAAACCACAAGAAGATTGATTGTAATTATAATACTTTGATGTTATTATAATACTTACCACTATTAATGGTATACTGTATAAAGTATTGTTGAGAAGCTTATGAAAAGTTCGACTGGCTGTTTTCGATTGATTTGATAGTACAAATCGAACGCCTTTTTCATTTAACGCTTTTTTTCCTTTTTTTAACAAAATCACCGCACTGTCACGATCGTGAGAATGTTAAGAGTGGATACGAATTATTTGCATTTCTGAGCAGAAGCTTACGATCGACTAAAAGACAGCAAACATCAAAATGCAATACGAAGGGGTCGTGACAAAAAGCTCCGGCAGGTTTGTGAAGTTTTGTCATGGAAATCCCATCGGTGTACGATGGGAATTTTACTGATTGAAGCTGTAGCTGGTCGAATGCGTACTTGTCTGGTCATCGATTTTGAAACAAACTTTATGATCTCCATAGATCATGTGAAAAATATCTCATAAGGAATTGTGTGATGTTTTGTACCTAGCTCTTGTTTGTTTAGTATTGTTTGCTACTCCAATATAGCATATATAACAACAAATTGAACATTATAGATTCCTTGGCATGTTTACCGTTTATTTAGCTTTAACAATAACTGTTGAATAAGTCGGCAAATCGAAAAGTTTTTAGATGAATTCTGTTGAGCTGAGAATAAAGATTCAGTTAATAATAAATGTTTCAATATTTTTTAGAAAATAAAATTTCCTTATACAATAGCACTGAAAGAGTTTCAAAGCAAACATTAGCTATTTCGATTGAAAATGTAGATACATGAATAATAAATATTTTGCAAGTTACTTTGAAAGCAGCCCTCGCACAATGCGCGGAAGTATTTAGCGCCAATTCTGGGCATGACGGCAGCTGATATAACGGGCAGTGCAAAGCGCAGCTGGCGTTCAGTATAGTGTTGTATAGTTCACCAGACAGTATTGAAACACATGATCGGGGAATTTTTGTTTAGAAAATGATCAGTTAATCATACCTTCCCGCTCCTGTCCCATTAATCCATTGTTGTTGAGTTGTTGATTGTCGTGTAAATGTAACTTTACATCACGTGGCAGGCTAGTTGTGTTTTTGTGTCACACATGAACTGCATTATTAGCAACATGCACTGTTACATCTGATCAGGAAAGACACCTTTTCATTAGTGGTAGAAACAGTATGTATGTATTCTATGTATGCGGTAGAAAAAAGCGCTTTAAAAACAGATTATAATTTTACTTTTTTGTTTTATTACAACAGTATTGTTTGAACAATACTTAGTGTAGAGGAGCTTAGTGATAAACGGTGATTGGTTGTAGTGTTGATTAACAGTAGGAAAATTACAAGTTATGTTTGGTTGTGCGCTGGAACCGAAAATGGCAGTACATTGCGTGACGTTATCGGAACTAGAAGAACGTAAACAAAAGCAACTTAATGGTAGGTTCCACAATGTGGCGATTATGAACGTGAGATGCATCGTAATCGATGTGCATGTTTATGCCTTTGGAACGATAGAATTCACACTTCAATGGTTCAATGGTTGACCTTGACATTGATAAGGGCAGTAGCATCATGCTTTGTTGGGGAAGTTTGTTGTTTCTGTTTTTTTTTATTGATATTATTTTATTTTATTTCCCAACAGAAAACGGCGATGAAGAAGAGGATTGCAGCGAGAAATTTCCATCAGTGGGACCAATGCTGACCTCGAAACTGGGAGGCTTTTGCAACCGAAAATTTCTCTTAAAACGTCTGCCAATTCTGCAATGGTTGCCGGCGTATGAAGCAAGATTCCTGGTAGAAGATATCGTTGCTGGACTATCGGTTGGTTTGACTGTGATACCACAAGGGATTGCTTTTGCTGTGATGGCCAACCTGGAGCCCCAGTATGGACTGTATTCTGCATTTATGGGATGCTTTGTATACTGTATGTTTGGAAGCTGCAAGGATCTTACTATCGGCCCAACGGCAATCATGGCACTTATGGTGCAAGTTTACGTTGGCAGTCTTGGAGCAAACTTTGCCATATTGTTAACTTTTCTAACAGGATGTATTATTTTAATGCTTGGTTTACTAAACTTAGGTATGTATAGTAGAAATAACTATGCAAACAACACCATCTTAAACATGATATGCTTGGATTCGGACACAGGATTTTTGGTGCAATTCATATCGATGCCTGTGACTGCCGGTTTCACGTCTGCAGCGGCCATAACGATTGCAAGTGGACAGGTGAAATCCTTGCTCGGATTGCCAGGTCGGTCTAACGAATTCGTCGATTCGTGGATCAATGTGTACGAACACATTGGTCAAACTAAGCTGTGGGATGCGGTACTGGGATTTACTACCATTGGTGTACTTTTACTATTGCGAAGTATGCGCAGCAAATGGTCCCTAATGGGTAAATATCTTGCACTTTCACGAAATGCAGCCGTAGTCATTGGAGGTGCAGCGTTGGCGTATTACTGTTCTACCCTTGGATGTAAACCTTTCTCCTTGACTGGTACGTGTTTTTTGCTTTGAACCATAAAAAAGTTGCAAAAACTATAACAAAATTGTACATCTATCATTTCAGGAACGGTTACTCCAGGACTTCCTCCTATAAAATTGCCACCGTTTACCACAGTGCTTAGTAATCAAACGCTCGCTTTCAATGAAATGGCATCAATGCTCGGCTCATCAATCATTGCACTTCCATTGATTGCTATTCTGGAGACGATTGCAATCGTTAAAGCATTTTCGAAGGGAAAATCGATTGATGCATCACAGGAATTAGTCGCACTGGGAATGTGTAACATTTTTGGATCGCTTGTATCGTCCATGCCGATCACCGGATCGTTCACTAGAACGGCGGTGAACAATAACAGCGGTGTCAGGACGCCTCTTGGTGGGATAGTAACCGGTGTATTGGTGCTGCTGTCTCTGGGTCTATTAACCGACACCTTCTACTTTATACCGAAAACCGTGCTGGCAGGGGTGATGATAGCTGCAATGTTTTTCATGATAGAATTTCATGCGGCTTTAGAGATATGGCGAACAAAGAAGGTGGACATAATACCATTTATGGTGACTTTAGTTTCCTGTCTACTGCTTGGCTTGGAGTATGGTATGTTGATTGGAATAGCTTTGAATATCTGTTTTGTTCTATACATGACGTCAAGGCCTAGCATTGACCAGGCACTTCTTCGCACGAGTTCTGGCATTGAGGCCATGGTCGTGAAACCGGATCAGAGCCTTATCTATTCGTCTATTGAATACCTAAAGCACGAAATAATAAAACGTACGGATAAGACTCAAGTGACTACTGTGATAATCGACGGTAGTAATGTCAGCTACGTCGATTCTACGGCCGCCAAAATCTTCTCAAGCACCATTGAAGAATTAGCGCTGAGAGGACGCACAGTGTTACTGTGGAACTGGAATCGTTCGGTGAGGTGCACGTTGATACGATTAAACAAGGTACAATTCCATCCTCTATTTAAGAATGGAGGACTAGAACAATTAGACAAGGAAATCTGTAACGAAAGCTTACCCTAGTAAACAAATAAAGGTTCGTATGTTCTTGTTTGAAGACGAGCAATAGTACACAACAAAAGTGGCAATAAGTCAGGTAAAATTAACGTAATTGCTGAAAACTCAGAAAAAGGTGATTATTGTTTAATTTTTTACGACGTGTTTTAAAAGTTCTTAAAAAAAACAGTTTTGTTCTACATAAAAGCTTTGCCAATAATAAGACGTTAAAGAGGTCCTTGCTGTGTATGAAGCATTATTTTCGTTGGTTTCTTTTGTCTCGCTACAGTATTGTGTGAATAAGCTCACGCATTAATAGTGTGTAAAAATAAAATATTTTTCAAATGATATCAATTTTGTTAAAAAAAAAAATAAATTGTTAAGATAGCTTAAGAATTGAAAAGTACCAATCAAGATTTATGATTGAAGAAATAACAGGCGATATTCTCACAATAACACACTACAGCTTATCTTCTGATTGGTTGATACACCGAAAACATATCTTATGATAAAGGCCTTAAACATCACAAAACTAGGTTGTCTGCAATTACTATTGAACATATGTCCTTCTGAAGTGTGTAAATGGTGCATGCTACTTGAATCATTGATAAGCTTGTGAGTCTGACTCTGCAATTGTGTTTGCGTGTATAACACTAATGCAAGATTGCTGCTATTAGGAACTTAATAAACTGTTTATTGTCGTCTATATGTCCTTTATGAGGACTGTGTATATAAACACTGGAAAAGCTTTGCAATGCGACTATTAGTATGATAGAACTTAGTTGACTGGGTTCATGTCAAACACATACACACTCACAGTAGGCGGTTTTTGTGATTGTTGTTTTCGAGATTTGTTTTTTTTTTCAGGATTGCACAATTATTGTTGTAAATAGAAGGAGAAATTATATAAACAGCTCCTGCCAAATCTAATGGTGTATTATTTATTTTCTTTGTGCACTTGTGTGAAGTGTGAAAAACAGTATCGAAGCAATAATTTTGTTAGTGACGCGTTGAATATTGGTTGAAATCTGAACGAATTTTCAGAATCAGCTGTAAACCAATGAAAGTAAACCCGTGGTAAACAACAACAACAACAACAGCATAACAACAAAAACAAAAAATTCCAACGTTATAGACGCCTAGCTTGAAGATGCCACTCGAAAGCAAAGCAAACGGTTAGTAAAGTATTCCTTTCAACAATTATAATAAACTCTATGATTGAGTGATTTAGCGAAATGTTTTTGCTTTTTGAATTTTTCAGATGAAGACATACGTGAAAGTTTCTCACAGCCTATGGAAATAATATATACCTGCACACGAGGATTCTTTACACGCAAACAATTGTTCAAACGTTTACCTATTCTTCAGTGGCTGCCGTCATATACATTGCAATATCTAGTAGATGATATTGTGGCCGGGCTTTCTGTTGCGCTGACAGTTATACCACAAGGAATTGCTTACGCAGCTATAGCCAATTTGGATCCGCAATATGGATTGTATTCAGCATTTATGGGATGTTTCATTTATTGCATTGTAGGAAGCTGCAAAGATGTAACAATTGGACCTACTGCAATAATGTCGCTCATGATAAATGCACACGTGGGAAATAGTGGACCAGAATTTGCAATACTCTCGGCATTCGTCACGGGATGTGTGGTTCTATTGCTCGGTATACTTAATTTAGGATTCCTCGTGCAGTTCATTTCGTTTCCTGTTACGGTTGGGTTCACTTCTGCCGCAGCTATAACAATTGCCAGTGGACAAGTGAAATCTTTAATTGGAATTTCTGGACAATCGAACGAATTTTTAGACTCTTGGATAAATGTATTCCAACATGTTCAAGACATCAGATTGTGGGATAGTGTGCTTGGCGTTTCCACTATCATTTTTCTACTGATATTGATGCAAATGAAAAACCTCAAAGAAAACATTTTTTGGAGGATGTTTGGGAAGTATGTGGCTCTCTCAAGAAATGCGATAGCAGTAATAACTGGGACTTTCCTTGCTTATAGTCTGAGCGATATTCGAAACTCGCATCCTTTTCTGCTCACTGGAAATGTGACCCCTGGCTTGCCACCAATTCAGCTTCCACCGTTCAGCACCACCATAGGCGAGCAATCGTACAGTTTTTCGGAAATGATTGCCAAACTGGGTACTTCTATCATAACCTTACCGCTCATTGCCGTCTTAGAATCGGTTGCTATCGCTAAAGCCTTTTCAAAAGGCAAACCTATTGATGCCACGCAGGAAATGATAGCTCTCGGTATAAGCAACATTGCTGGTTCGTTTGTGTCATCCATGCCTGTTACGGGATCATTTACGAGATCTGCAGTGAACAATAACAGTGGAGTTCGAACACAGCTTGGAGGTATCACTACCGGAATCGTCGTACTTGTTGCCCTTGGATTGCTTACGAAAACGTTTTACTACATCCCAAAAGCATCGCTAGCAGGAGTCATAATAGCGGCGATGCTCTTCATGGTTGAATTTCAAGCAGCTGCGGAAATTTGGCGCACGAAACGTATAGACTTTATTCCAATGATGTGTACGATGGTGGCTTGTTTACTTCTTGGTCTAGAGTACGGTATGATTGTCGGTATTGGAATTAACGTGTGTATTGTTCTGTACCAAATATCACGACCATCTATTGAGACGATGTCTTTGACAATCGATGGAATTTGCGTCCTAGTCGCCCAACCCGACCAGAATCTGATGTATTCGTCCGCGGAATATCTGAAACATCAACTTCTTAAGCAAGCAGATAAGCATCAGTGTCAATTTATCGTTCTCGACGGATTGCACATAAATTCGGTGGACACTACTGTAGCGAAAGCACTCGCCAGTATGACGCACGATCTGGAGCATTCAGATCGGAAAATAGTGTACTGGAAATGGAACCGTTCAGTACAATGTACTCTACTCAGAATGGATAGAACTTTGTTTTGGAATACTTTTAGACACGAAGAAAGCATAGACGTTATAATCAAGGAGCTCATTGCTCAACAAACACCAACAAGAAGTGCTGTTTAGGAAGAATTTAATTTCATTCAAAATTAAGTGCCCTTGAAAATCAGACCATTGAAACGTAAGCAACATTTTGATGAAATAAAATGACAATTTGTTCTAGATTAAATTGATTTGTTTAGATTTTGGTTGAACCATTGTAAAGGTACATGTCCAAGTAAATATACACACACTGTTGTTATTTTTGTTGTTGGGGAGTGCCCTCGTGTAGGCGGCCTTGCAGCTTGCTGCTTGGGCCTCCTTCTCTCAGGAGATAGGGACTGTCACCTAGAGACGAAGTAAGCACGAGATTTTACTCCCCCAACGAGCCGAGGCGAGAGATTTTATGTTTTTATGCAGACGAGCACTATCCAGTGGCGGATTTAGGGTGTCGGGGGCCCTAAGCGTTAAAAAGAGTTGAGGTCCCCATGGTTTGCTGGCGGAGTGGGGGGGTATTCGAGATCCCTCGACTACTTGGCTTGATCATTTATTATGTTTTTTTAATAAATTAATTAATTAATCAATTTAATTATTTATTAATAATTTGATTTATGTGTTTACCTATACAACGCCTAATCCCTAATTTATTCCCCTAACATCTGCCTAGCCAATCTGGTGGTACAGTCGTCAACTCGAACGACTTAACAACATGCCCGTCATTGGTTTAAGCCACGAATAGACCGTGCCCTCATACGTAGGACTGACTATCCTGCTACTGCAACAAAAAGTCACTGAAAGCCAAGTCCACTTCACTAGTGAGTACAGGCAGGCCTTGACCGGCAGCGGTTGTTTTGCCAAAAGAAGAACATCTGCCTTATTCCGGTATCGCCAAAATTAGAAATTAATAAAATATTCTCTTCAAATGCGTTGGTCGTTAAATTAAAATCAAAGTGATACAGGGTTTTAAATCATATAAGGAAATAGTTCTTTGGAATCTATCATCATATAAGGAAATGTTGCAAATCTGTAGGGGAATATAGCGAGCATGCTGGGAAAGTTTGCAAGCATATAGGGGAGTGTTGCAATCGACTAGGGAAATTTTGCAAGCATACTGTGGAGCTGTCATCAGACTGTGGGTGCCGATAAAAAGCTTCAACATCGACTACTATACATACTGTTGTATGTGCTGGAATTACCATCCACGGGGCCCCGCGGCTGCGCAGTCCGTGTACCGTTAAATCTGCCACTGGCACTATCCGACAAGAATGCAGCGCGCGCCCGCATGCTGCGGCATGAAACCCATCAGAACGTGGAGCACTACAGACGACTGAGAACACAATAAATCCTGTTCTTCCAGCCCAAACAGTGCCGTTTTGAAGAGTCAGATGCTGCTGGAGCAGCTAGCCTAGTCGGGGGACACCAGCTTGTTCTGCAGGAGATTGAATGAGGCACGGAGCGGGTTTGCTCCTAAAACCGCAATGTGTCGGAAGGAAATCTCCTGACGGATGAGCGGGAGGTGATTGAAAGGCTGAAGTGCTACTACGAAGAACATCTGAATGGAGCAGAGGCAGGAGAGGCTGGCGCAAATGGCAGAACAAGGCAACTACCACAGTAGCAGCTCAGCAGTAACAACAGCGACAGCATCGGCGCAGACAACAGCATCAGCGCAGACGACGAAGTGCCCCCGCCATCTCTGGATGAAATTGCCAGCGCAATCAAGCAGTTTAAGATCAATAAGTCTGCTGGCAGTGATGGACTGGCGGCCGTGCTCTTCAAGATGGGGCCCGAGAGGCTTATCGTCGAAATGCATCAGCTGATCGTGTAAGTCTGGGAGCAGGAGGAACTACTGGAGGAGTGGAAGTTGGGTGTTATTCACCCAGTATACAAAAAGGGCGACAGGCTGGATTGCTCAAATTTTTGAGCCATTACAGTTCTGAATGCCGCCTACAAGATCCTGTAGCAGATCCTGTTCTGCAGACTTGCGCCCCTATGCTACAAATTTTGTGCGCACTTACCAAGCTGGGTTTGTATACTTATTTGTATATTTATTAAATGATCGACGGACCTCATAAGCCTACTTGATATATGTGTAGAACGTAGAAGAAAAGAGGATACGCGGAAAGAGATGGTTTTACAATCCACTTTATTCACATTCGTCTGGTTCGCTTGGCTTCTCCCGCGTGAATGTTTCGCTCTAGCTAAACCTACTGCGTCGTCAGTTCGATTGACATCAGCACAGGGTGATCCTAAATTCATTCCTTGACATTCGCCTTACATCCCTTGTCTGACAACTGTCAACTGTCTCCTATTTCCTACACGGCCTTTCCTGACATCATGATTCTCCTGAATCTGCCCATATTTTTATTTGATCGAATGCAGTTGTCGTTCTCATTGGTCCCTCAGTTTGCTCATCTAGCTTCAGTACCTCACAACGCTCATTTGAAAATGTTTTGACAATCTTATACGGCCCAAAGAATTTCCTCTTAATTTTTCGTCCTATTCCGAACTGAGTTACTGGAATCGCTACGATATCTCCTATCTTATACTTTTGAATCGATTTACGCCGCAAATTATACGTCCTACGATTTTCATCTTGGATTCTGGCAATTCCGTTGCATGCTATTTTCCTTATTTCATTACGATCATCTGTAAACATCTTTTGGATTTCTTCTTGCAAAATATCGTTAATTCGAATATCTTCCTTCTCTTTCATTTTCACTCCGATCATCAATTCAAACGGTGTCATCCTAATCGATCGCTGCCAACTATTATTTATCGCCTTTTGAACATTATTTACAAACTTAAACCAATTTTCGGGATTTTCATACGACAACTTCGCTAATGTAGGGATAATTATGCGGTGTACACGCTCTACTTGGCCATTCCCTCGTGGGACTCCTGTAACAATGTGATGCAATTCTATATTGGCTTCTTCGCAAAATTTTGTAAATAAACTAGAGGTAAAAGCAGATCCTCTATCGCAAATTATCCTTCGCGGATTTCCAAACGTATCAGATATAATCGTCAATTTTTTTATAACCTCTTCCGCACTAGTAGTTTTTGTAGCAAATAGCCAAACATACTTCGTAAACGCATCGACAACGGTAAGAATGTAATTATAACATTTTCGAGTAGATGGCATAGGGCCAATATGATCAACATGAAAGGTATCCAACGGAACCTCTCCTTTCGGTATTGGATGAAGTTCTCCCTCTGCCCTGCCTCGTTTTCTATCACTCACTATGCATCGGACACAGTTATCAATATAATATTTTATCTTCTTTTCTACTTCAGGAATAAAATAATCCTCTGTTAGTTGTTCTTTCACTTTCTTGACTCCAAAATGTCCTCGTTCGTGTACCTCTCTTATCATACCCGTCTCCATTGCTCGAGGTACACATATTTTGTTATGATTATTCTCATTTTTATAAAGTACTCCATTTATCAAACAAAAACCATTTCTTTCTTCGCCCTGATCAAGCGCCGTCCTAATTGCCGTAAGATCTTCATCGCGCAATTGTCCTTGTATTATTTTCTCACATACACCTGCCGATATTTTCAATACGTTTGCTCTTGAAAGAGCGTCAACATGTTTCATCTTTTCACCTGAACGATGTTCTACTTCAAAATCAAACTCGGACAACGTTGCAAACCAACGACTCACTCGCGCATTGGGAACTTTTTTGTTTAAGGATTGTTTAAACGCTATACAATCGGTCACGACTTTAAATTTCTTACCAAGCAAATAACACCTGAACTTCTTTATGGATTCCACAACGGCTAACGATTCTAATTCGAATGAGTGATAATTTTTCTCGGCCTTATTAGTCAACCTACTATAATAATAGCAAGGATGTAATAAACCATCCTCCTCAGAACGCTGCAACAATATGCCGGCCAGAGCATCTTTACTCGCATCAGTATGCAATTCGGTAACCAAACTCGCCTTGAAAATATGTAATACAGGATATTCCACTAATTTTTCTTTAATCGCTTCAAAAGCTGCCCTTGCCTCTTCATTAAATTCAAAAACACTCTCTTTTTTTAACATTGTGGTCAATGGCCTGGCAATACGCGCAAAACCTTCTATAAACTTTCTAAAATAACTAGCTAGCCCTATAAAACATTGCAGCTGTTTCACCGTTTTTGGCTGCGGGTAATATTTAACTTTTTCTATTTTTTGGGGTGCTGGTTCAATCTTACCTTCATAGACGGTATACCCCAAATACTCCACACGCCGTTTGAGAAACGAACACTTTTTCCAATTGAAGTGAAGTCCTGCCCGCTGTGCCACTTCCAAAACTCGCCGCAAAGACGCCAAACCATGCTCCTCGTCTCGAGACGGAATGATGATGTCATCTACGAAGGCCATCACGGTACCGTCTATGATCAACTCATGAAGTACTGCATCGATGAAGCGTCCAAACGCATTGCCGCTGAGACACAATCCAAACGGAGCACGTAAAAACTCATACTGCCCATCCATTGTTACGAAAGATGTGTACTGGCGACTTTCCTTCTCCACCTTGACGTGAAAATACGAATTTTTCAGATCTAGTACACTGTACACACGAGCATCTGCCAACTGATCAATCTGGTCTTCGATATTGGGCATCGGATAAGAGTCCCGCACGATCCTCTTATTCATCTCACGATAATCCACACACACACGGTGAGATCCATCCTTCTTCAGTACAACCACAACTGCGCTAGCGTAAGGGCTTCGCGATGGCTGAATTATTCCGTCATTTAACCATTCGCGAACTTGTTTCCTTACCACCTCTTTCTCTAGCGGAGCTATTCTTCTTGGCAACGTACGCACTACCTCCTCGTTGTTCACTAATATTTTCATCTCACTTTCAACGTTAGAAATCTTTGCTGGTTCATAATTATTCACCATATCACAAATCACGCGACGATAATTTGACGGTGCGTCTATTTCTTGATGACTTTCACAAACTATACGATACACCCAACGATCATCAACACTCGTGGGTTTTTCCTCTTCCTCCTGTTGCTTTGTTATCTTTGCATGACCGTTTGTGATAACGTAGTTAACCCTTTTGAGCACATCGATTCCTATCAGCATTTTGGTGTCGATAGAATTCGAAGGTACCACCACGAAACGAATTATCTCCTCAACTTCATCGATGGTAGCACGGATCGTCAGTTCACCACACACGTTGCTTTGTTTTCCACCATAGCCTTTTATTACCCGTGCAGACGGTTTCAACTCATTACAATTGAGTTTTAATTCCTGGAACAAATCCCAGCGCATGAGCGTCACATCACTGCACGTATCGATCACCGCTTCGCACAACTGGTTTCCAACTGACACACACACAATTGGAAATGAGCTCGTCATTGTTTGAACTCTATTATTATTACTGTTATTCGGGCATCGTGCTGCAACATGCCCAACTTCGCCGCAAGCATAACAATGCGGTCTTCTTCCTTGCGCTGTCGTACAATCTTTTGCACAATGTCCTTTTGTTCCACATTTGAAACAAGTCGGACCTTCTTGTTTTGTTGGACATTCGATAAGTCGATGAGAAGCGCTGCCACAATTGAAACAATGGCGTTGTTTTAACTTATCCGGAATTCGTTGCCCGACAACTTTTGGGCGTTCCTGTTGAAACTTGTTCGCCGCTCTCTCGAACAAACGTATTTTCTCCTTAAGTTCGTTAATATTCTTTGCCTCATAGAACATTGACCTCTGCCTTTCGTCGTTAGTTATTCCATCTGCCACATATTCTACGAGGCTGGCTTCGTCTAAATCAATTTGCTGCGCAATTTGCTGCATGGCATAAACAAATTCTAACCCGGTCTCCTCTTTTTCTTGCGACGCGTCGATAGCTGCCTGTGTATGTCGCTTGCACGCACACTTGGAGCAAACTCGTTAATCAACGCTCTACGTAGATTTGCATATGTCGTCACACCTTTCAGCGTATTTAGAAAACCACGTGCGACTCCGGTCAACTTTTTACGGCACATGATCAATTTCTGATCCTCGTTCCATCCAGCCATCGTACTAATCTCCTCAAAACTTCTGATCCATGCGCGCACGTCTTGCGTAGATCCGGCGCCAAATGCATCAACACCATCTTCGACATCGCGGAAGGAGTATGGTTGCACTCTGTCAACCGTGGGCAACTCAGCATCCGCAAAATCAGCTGCATCGGTTCGATCATACGCAACGATGCGTGCGGCCAGCTCCTCTTTTGTTCCGACCGTACTTAATTCACGCTCTTCACATTTTTTCACCAAACCCAACCGCGTATGGTCTTCGACCATCGCTGCAATCAACGCGTTCTCCATTTTCTCATTAACGTTTTGCACAACTTTAGCTTTTATTTAACACACTTTACAACGTCACAATCGCATCTTTAACAACCTTTATGCGTCACAACGTCAACTTTTCGTCACAAATTCACACTTTCACATCAGGTGAAACACCAACTAAGTCAACTTTTCCAATTCGAACCACTACTGCAACTTAACAACTTTACTAACTTTACGACTTGAACGACTTTAACAACTTTACAACTTTATCAACTTTACGACATGAACAACTTTATCAACTTTAACACATTATGCAACTTTTCATAACTGTAAACTCATCACTTTGCATCGCCTAGCCTCTTCCCGGACGAGCCCCATGTAGAACGTAGAAGAAAAGAGGATACGCGGAAAGAGATGGTTTTACAATCCACTTTATTCACATTCGTCTGGTTCGCTTGGCTTCTCCCGCGTGAATGTTTCGCTCTAGCTAAACCTACTGCGTCGTCAGTTCGATTGACATCAGCACAGGGTGATCCTAAATTCATTCCTTGACATTCGCCTTACATCCCTTGTCTGACAACTGTCAACTGTCTCCTATTTCCTACATATGTAAGAGTAAAATACGAATATAAAATATATTTTTTACATAGTCACACGCTTTTACACAACAATAACAAGGGCGCTATACATTTGCTATCAATCATTTGCTATAGTCATGCCTGGCTCATACGCATCAGATGCCGCATTCAGAGCAAGACATATGCGCATAACGAGTCGCCGGAGGCAAAAGCGATCCTTGTGTGGACAGCATCACCCGAGGGAGGAGGGTTCTTGCAGGCACGTATAGCTGTATCGACGAGAGCAAAGCCGGACATTCGATACTACTGTTGAGAAGCCCGACGATGAAAATCAGTCTAGCATTTCGTATCCGGTCGTCGAGTTGGGGTAACCCGAGCAACAAACACCTTGTTGTGTAGTCGTTGTTGCTGCCCCACCAATGGAGCGCGAAACTGGTAGCCCTACGCTGGATGGACTCCAAACGCGCAACTCCCCGAGCAGAGGAGGGCAAACACACAACGCTGCCATACTCCAGCACTGACCGAATAAGAGCACAATAGTTTGTTTTGAGTTTTGAATAGTTTTGAATAGTTTGAATTTTGGTGCAGATTGGGTCAGAGAGCTCGCGAGTCATGTTAACGACTAAACCTAACAATTGACTGCATCTTGTCACAAAGTGATCAAGGTGTTGCTCAATTGTGAGTTTCGCGTCTACGAAAACAACCAAGTCTTTGACACAATCGGCTCTCTGCAAAGTTTGCCCGTTTGCCCGTGTAGTCGAAATGCACTGGAGAGCGTGAACGGCTGAAGGTGATGGTAACACACTTTTAAACACAAATAGTTAAGGAATTTCGCGTACACCAGTTATCGAAGTTTTCCAGTGAAGCCTGGAGTATCCGATGGTGGTCTGGTCCCTGGATTTGCCGAAAGATTTTCGTTTCGTCCGCGTAGAGCAGGTGATTATCCGCAGGAAGGATCGTGGAAACATCATTTATGTAAAGGACAAATAGTAAGGATCCCAGATTGCTGCCTAGAGAGACGCCGGATGAAGCACGAATTGATCTAAAGAGATAGGGCCCCATCCTAACGGAATAAGTACAGACCATTAGGTATGATCTCAGCCATGCAACTAGAGGATCTGGAAGACCAAGTCTGTCGAGTTTTGCTAGTAATATGGCGTGAGATATCGTGTCAAAGGCAGTTAAATCAGGGTAAATGACATCTACTTGAAAGCGAGCATCAATGGATTTATGGCAGCTACTAATGAATTGCATAAGGTTTTTGGTTGTTGATCTGTTAAGGACAAATCCGTACTGATTCGGGCTGATGTAATTGCGGGCAGAAGCCAGTAAAGGTTCATATACAAGCAGCTCAAGCACTATCGCAACGGCCCCTAGCGATGTAATGCCGCGATAGTTAGAAGCCTCATTCTTGCAGCCTTTCTTATGAATTGGTGTTATCCATGAGACCTTCCAAGAGACAGGGAAGGTACATGAACGTAGCGATTCCGCGAAGATTTTTGCAAGTAATGGAGCAATTGACGCAGTGCACTTTTTCAGGATCACTGCCGGGATGCCATCAGGGCCAGCGGTGTAGGACATCTGTAGGCTGTCTATGGCGCGGGTGACTGACGAGGTATTAATGATCGGTAGCATGGGATGAAGTGCATCTGCAGGTGTGTTAGTAAGTGTAGCATGAAGGGCCTGGGGGTGCATGTTGTCAGGAACTCAAAACGTGTAGCAAACAATTCACACATATCTGGGAGTATGCAAGCTCGGTTACCATAGTAGCAGATCAAACCTGGGAAGCCTGAAGTTTTGCGCTTATTGTTTGCGTAGCTCCAGAAGCGTTGAGGATGCACGCTCAGTTTTTTTTTATGTTACGTAGGTGTTGCGGTGGCAGATTCAATTATAACGTCGATTAAGTGCGTGGACGCTGTTGTAGTAAACCCGCAAAGCAGGACACCTTCGATCTCGCATGTAATTAGTGTTCTCATGCATACCGTGCCCGGCCGGCCAAGATGCTGGGTTAAGCGCTTTGCTACGAAGGACACTCAGGGAGTTAGGAACTGTTCCAGCTTTTAATAGGCTAAAAGCGTTTATGTCTGGGGTTTCCAGCTGCAAACTCACCATCGAGACAACTTGTTCTATGGTGTCGGACGCAGCCAGTCTTGATAGATGCGGTCATAAATAATCGGTATTTGGTATCTGTGACACAGTTGGTATTGAAGCTGAGGTGGTATTGGTGCCTGCGATTATTTATTTATTTTATTTATTTACATAACTGCTGTCTAAATTGAATTTATAACAACATACCTATTAACTAAACTTATTAAATATTCGCTCGGAGGATGGATCGGAAGGATGGTAAGGAGAGGTGATGATCAAACAAGTGGGCGCAGGAATTAAACAATCTCACAGCACGTAATAAAGGGTCATTTAAACCAACTGAAGTACGCCGATTTGGAACAATGCGTAAGGAGCACAAGGACGTAAGGATGGATGGAACATAGAAATGCAGAAATGAAAGAATAGTTTGTGAATCCACCGCATTAGATATGAGCGAAGCAACAATCTTAATTTGGGAAATGTGACGGCGTTTCTCCAATGAGTCAAGATTCAACAGATGGCATCTTTGCTCATAGTCCGGAAGGGTATCTGACGTGTAGCCGGGCATTTTGCTGACAATATACCGAGTACATGATCTTTGCACTCTTTTTAGGCGGTCAATCGACGTATATGAGCTGGGACACCAAACAACAACACAGTATTCCAAAATAGGTTTTACTAACGAACAATATAACGTTTTTAAACACAGAGGGTCGGTTATGCGAATTGAAAAACGTTTTATCATACCGAATGTTTTACGAGCCTTATTTACGATTACGTCAATGTGATCGAGGAATGATAACCTGCTACCGAAACTTACACCAAGATCTTTTAACGAGAGCACGCGATTTATTACGATACCCTCAAGGTTATAAGCAATCGTAATGGGACAACGTGAACAACTGAAGGACATGACATTTTTCGGGGCATAGAACTAGCTGGTTAGATGAGCACCATGATGTAAATCGGTTGAGCGGGTTTTGGAGCGATACGCAATCAACAGACGATATAGATTTAAAAATCTTTAGGTCATCTGCATAACAAAGAAAAATAATCGAGTGGAATGACAGAGTTCACATTATTAATAAATAAAACGAACAATAAAGGACTCAACACGCTACCTTGAGGCACTCCCGATTTGGATGAAAAGGATTTGGAAAAGCAGGAGTTTATTTTAACACGAAAAGAGCGATTGCTAAGAAACGAATCAAGCTAACGAATGTGTGAGTCTATGAAACCCATTTTGGATAGCTTTGCAAGGAATACGGATAGGGTGAGGAATACGGTCAAAGGCTGCTTTAAAGTCAGTATAAATGATATCAACCTGAGAACCGCTGTTTAAACTAGAGGTGATAACGGAAGTCTAGAAAATAAGGTTTGTCAAGAAAGAGCGTTTAGGAAAGAAACCGTGTTGCTGAGCTATAATGCAGTTTCTTACAATAAAGAGGATATATGAGTGAACTATAGATTCAAGTATTTTTTAGCTTGCACAGACAATGCAGATTCCACGGTAATTGGTAGCGTTTGCGCGATTACCTTTTCTTAGGGATAGGAGTAATATGAGCTAATTTCCATGTGTCCGTAAATGAACATGAGTTAATGTATATACGGTACAGTTTTACCAGGAGAGGACCAAGCACAATATTGCATTTCTTGTATACTGCTACTGGAATGTCATCTGGACCGGGATTATATGATTGTTTAAGATTTTTTATTGCTTGTAAAACTGTGCTAAGGTGTCAGTTTAGGTTACTGTCATTGATTACATCGGTAAGCGTGTTATGAGTGGTATTAGAGATTGATGCTTTGGTTTGATTGATTCAGCATACACACTTGAAAAATGATCAGCTAGAAGGTTGCAGCAGCCGTCAATACCGGGTGCAGAGAGATTGCCAAGAGTTAGATGAGAAGGGATATCATTAGATTTACGACGTTTATCACCATATCCCCAAAAGGCTTTAGGGTGTAATTTAAACTTTGCTTGCACTCGGTGGACGTAAGATCTAAAGCAAGACCTGTTATTGTTGTGTACTGAATTGCCAGACTACGATGAGTTTCAATCGATAGGTTTATTAAAACTTAACTTGTTATTTGCATTCCCTACTTTTTATAATCCAGAATGCAACAATGTGAACTATGATCAATTAATAGTTATTACATGAAAATGTTATGATTGCAATGTGCGCTATGATCCAACAGTTATATATGCGATATGCATTAGAGGCGCATTTAAATATGCGCTTATGATGAGGGTCTCGCATGTCTTGACAATTACGTAGTGTGCGATTGCGATCTCTTTTGAGGGAGCGGAGAGTAGAGTCAGACCAAGGAGGGTAGTTGATAGGTTTAAAAAGGGGACAGCAGGAGGGGAAAGCCGAGATAATATTAGCATTAAAAGTAGTAACCACATCATTAATTGAAATATCTGTTTCTAAGAACGACCAGTTTATATTCGAAAGTGTTGTGGATAGACGTGCCGAGCCCTGGATTCGCCGTAGCAGTTGCGCTGCTGCTGGTCGTCATCCAGGAATCGACACTGCGCTCACGCACACTAATACGCCGCACTTAGCGATGCGCGCTAAGTGTGTGCAGAGCGCACCTAACGCAGGAGTGTGTAACAGGCTACCGGTCGAGCAGGGCTCCCGGTAGGGCTCACGGTGCGGCTCGTGCGCGCGGCCCCATACTTCATTGTATTGTGTTTTGTGTTATTATTTATTATTTAATTCAGTTAATAAATGTGTAAAAGTTCAAACATAAAAGTGGCGACGAGGATGGGATCCTCTTGCGCAAGGAGGATCCTACAGAACCCGCGGCAGCCATCGCGTTTCGTTTGGCCTTTCTGCAGCGTCAGTGCAGCGGCCATCGCGATGGCACGGTTCCCTGTGCCTTTGGATACCGCGGAACACCGGGCCGCCGCCACCGCAGACACCGTGGCCCCGGCTGCTGTCCCATCACTGGCGACCGCTGCAATGGGCAGCCGGCTACACACCACCCACTGCAGCCGCATATCAAGGGCGACGGCACATTCCCGCCGCGGCTCGAGCCCTGCAGCACGTCATCGGTGAAGCAGCAATCCCGCCGCAGCTCGAGCCCCGCATCACCAACAGCAACGCGCAAGTTGCTTCGGCTGCCGCACCTCAGCACATCATCGGCGAGGTCGCAATCCCGCCAAGGCTCGAGTCCGCCTCATCATCGGCAACCCGCAGGTTGCTTTGACTGCAGCACGGCAGCACGTCATCGGCGAGGTCGCATTCCCGCCGCGGCTCGAGCCCCGCATCACCAACGGCGACACGTAAGTCGCCTCGGCTGCAACGCAGCAGCCTCGCATCATAGGCGACGACACATTCCGCCTCACCTGCAGCAAACCCAGCACGTCCAGCCAGAGACGCCATCGCTGTGGCCGGCCATTGCTGTCGCCGGTCATGGCCCTGCCGGTGCAAGGTTTCATCGCGGCACCACCCTCACCTCCCGGCAGGCGTAGCAGCGACGCTACAACCCGAGGACGCGAACGCGGCATCATCGCCGCCGCCCCGGGACAACGGTGCACCATAGCAGACGCTCCCGAGGAAAGCGAACGCGGCATCATCGCCGCCGCCCCGGG
The DNA here is from genome assembly GCF_017562075.2 of Anopheles merus. Lineage (NCBI taxonomy): Eukaryota > Metazoa > Arthropoda > Insecta > Diptera > Culicidae > Anopheles > Anopheles merus. The sequence continues at coordinate 57,147,029 of NC_054082.1, forward strand.
ACAACAGGTCATCATCGCAGACGCGACCCCGAGGAACGCGAACGCGGCATCATCGCCGCCGCCCGGGAACATGAGCGCAGCAGCATCACGGGCCCCACTACGTACCATCGGTCGAAGGATGTCACCACGCTGGTATTCCGTTGTGGAATATCACCCGCGTCGGTTCGACCCTTCGGTTATTAAAAGGGGGAGATGTTGTGGATAGACGTGCCGAGCCCTGGATTCGCCGTAGCAGTTGCGCTGCTGCTGGTCGACATCCAGGAATCGACACTGCGCTCACGCACACTAATACGCCGCACTTAGCGATGCGCGCTAAGTGTGTGCAGAGCGCACCTAACGCAGGAGTGTGTAACAGGCTACCGGTCGAGCAGGGCTCCCGGTAGGGCTCACGGTGCGGCTCGTGCGCGCGGCCCCATACTTCATTGTATTGTGTTTTGTGTTATTATTTATTATGTAATTCGTGCAATAAATGATATACAAACCAAAACATAAAAGAAAGCATAGCTGAAAGTTTAGAGTAATCTATTTTTTTAAAGTTATATCTACGTATATTTGACAATATACTGAGCGCGGAGCCTTTTGAATATTATAGAGAGAGAGAGAGAGAGAGAGAGAGAGAGAGAGAGAGAGAGAGAGAGAGAGAGAGGGAAAGAGAGAGAATTCTAAGGCTGAATGATAATCATCTGGTCTGAGTAAAGGTGCTACACCCGACAGCACCTGAGAGTTTATATCAACTGCGCTCGCATTTGCGAAAATTAGATCTAATTGACGTCCCAGACTATTTTTGATCCCTGAGATTTGACGAAGACTACACTCTGTTATTATGTCGCAAAATACATTAAGTTCAGCGTTACTTGATGAGTTTGGATTGCTTGAAACATAATATTTTTATGGAATAATAATGGGCACCCAAACAATAGAAGGCATATTGAAGACACCTACACAAAACATTTATTCGTTTCTTTTTAGGCGGTGTTGAACCGCATCAATACTATTGGTTAGGCTATTTAACAATACGTTATTTGCTATCATATATACCTGGCGAGATATGCCGCCTATAAATAGAGATACTCTCTGCATATTTATCTTTACACAGACCATCTCAATGTTGGCTAGAGATGAAAGCAATTCGGTGATTAGATCCGCTGCACACGCAATTAGTACACCACCACCACGAGAGTCTCTCTCTCTCTCTCTTGTTGGCCTGCTCACGATAGAGCACGTCGATGTGATATGGCCCGGTCAACAATAATCCTCCAGGATGCTCGGTCCCTGGCTGCAGCCTCCCATCCATGCAGACACCTGATCTCCGTCAGGTCTCGCTTCACCTGGTCTAGCCATCGAGTTCGCTGTGCTCCCCTGCGCCTTATGCCGAACTGGGGATCGCTGTCGAACACCTTCTTGGTGGGGCATGAGTCATCCTCATGACATGCCCCAGCCCGTATCCTGCCAGTCTTCGACACCGTCAGGATGCTCGGTTTGCCGTACAGCTCAGCAAGCTCGTGGTTCAACCTTCTCCTCCATGCTCTATGCTCGAACACACCGCCAAAGATGGTCCGGAGGATGCGTCGCTCAAACACGCCCAGAGCGTTTGCATCCTCCACTCGTATGGTCCAGGATTTGTGTTCGTAGAGGACCACCGGGTGAATCAATGTGCGATATATCTCACATTTTGTGCGGGCTGGAATTCTTCTGGATCTCAGCAGTCGGTGAAGCTCATAATATACACGATTCCCCTGCACAATGCGTCTCCGGGTTTCGCTGTTGATGTCAATGTCCGAAGTAACGACCGTCCCGAGATAGCAAAACTCCTTACCACCTCGAGACTCTCGCCATCAATTAATACAGGAATCAGGAATTAGCACAGGATCCGGGACAGGATCTTTTAGGCGGCATTCAGAACTGTGATGGCTCGAAAGTTCGAGCAATCCAGCCTGTCGCCCTTTTTGTATACTGGGTGAATAACACCCAACTTCCACTCCTCCCGTAGTTCCTCCTGCTCCCAGACTTTCACGATCAGCTGATGTATTTTGATGATAAGCCTCTCCGGCCCCATCTTGAAGAGCACGGCCGCCAGTCCATCACTGTCAACAGACTTATTGCTTTTAAACTGCTTGATTGCGCTGGCAATTTCATCCAGACATGGCGGGGGCACCTCGTCGGCTGCACCGATGCTGTCGCTGTTGTTACTGCTGTGCTGCTGCTGTGGCAGTTGCCTTGTTCTGCCACTTGCGCCAGCCTCTCCTGCCTCTGCTTCATTCAGATGTCCTTCGTAGTAGTACTTCCACCTTTCAATCACCTCCCGCTCATCCGTCAGGAGATTTCCTTCCGCATCCCGGCACATAGCGGTTTTAGGAGCAATCCGTGCCTCATTCAATCTCCTGTAGAAAAAGCGGGTGTCCTCCGACTGAGAAAGCTGCTTCAGCCGCTGTTCGTCTGACTCTTCAAAACAGCGCTGCTTGGCCTAGAAGAGCAGGGTTTGCTGTTTCCTCAGTTGTCTATAGATCTCCACGCTCTGACGGGTTTTATGCCGTAGCATGGGGCCGCGCGCTGCATTCTTCTCGGATAGTGCTCGTCTGCACTTTTCGTCGAACCATTCCTTTTTCTCTCTACGTGGTAAGCGGCCGATGTTGTGTTCGGTTGCAGTGCTGATGGCTCGTTCCATTATACGCCAATGATCGGCGAGGGGCATCGCGGTGATGTTGTTGTCGGCCGGAAGCGCTTCCCCGAGCGCTGTCGCGTACCCCTCCGCCACATCAACACACTTCAACCGGTCCAGGTTAGGCCTTGGAGTGGGCTGACTCCGTTGGTTGTTAACCACGCAGAGTTTCTGGCGCAGCTTTACCATTGCCATGAAATGGTCCGAGTCGACGTTTGCGCCTCTATACGTTTTGTCGCCGACAGAAATGAACAAGGTCTAAAAATAGAAATGAACTAATTAGGATTAAGACTAGAACTAGGATGAATTCGGAAGTAGGATGAACTATAGCATAGGATTAGATAGGAAGGCCACGCCCACTTTATAGATTAGGACAGCTTGTGCGGTTAGTAGTTTAAGTAGTGTTAGTAATTAGGATGCGCGCGTAAAGTGCGTGGGCATAGAAGCCACATTAAAATAAGGGTGGGGGTATTCATGATAAGGACATAGGGCATAAGGAAACTAGGATTAGGAAAATTAGGATTAGGCATCGCTAGAGTAAGATAGCGGCGTAGAACGGCTACGCTGATATGAATGAATAAAGTAAGTTCCGTTCTTCCCTAAGAACAGTGTAGCGTTACTTACTCCGCTTGCATACGGGGTTGCGATTCCGTCACTGCAGACCTTCTACTGGGATTATTGCCCGGTTAAGGATATGGTGGCTCCAGAGAGGAAGTAAACCTACACAGGAACTCAGAGTAGAGGATCCAGGAAGGACGATTCACTCGAAAACCCGGTCGGGGTACAGCCAGGAAGGACGATTTCCCTCGAAAGCCCAAGCCAGGGCAGGCCAGGAAGGACGATTCCCTCGAAAACCCGGACGGGGTACAGCCAGGAAGGACGATTCCCCCGAAAGCCCAAGCCAGGGCAGGCCAGGACGGAAGGATTGTCCCCGCGAAAGCCCAAGCCAGGGCAGGCCAGGACGGACGGACTGTCCCCACGAAAGCCCAAGCCAGGGCAGGCCAGGACGGACGGACTGTCCCCACGAAAGCCCAAGCCAGGGCAGGCCAGGACGGACGGACTGTCCCCACGAAAGCCCAAGCCAGGGCAGGCCAGGACGGACGGACTGTCCCCACGAAAGCCCAAGCCAGGGCAGGCCAGGACGGACGGACTGTCCCCGCGAAAGCCCAAGCCAGGGCAGGCCAGGACGGACGGACTGTCCCCGCGAAAGCCCAAGCCAGGGCAGGCCAGGAGGGACGGACTGTCCCCGCGAAAGCCCAAGCCAGGGCAGGTCAGGACGGACTGTCCCCACGAAAGCCCAAGCCAGGGCAGGCCAGGACGGACGGACTGTCCCCGCGAAAGCCCAAGCCAGGGCAGGCCAGGACGGACGGACTGTCCCCGCGAAAGCCCAAGCCAGGGCAGGCCAGGAGGGACGGACTGTCCCCGCGAAAGCCCAAGCCAGGGCAGGTCAGGACGGACTGTCCCCACGAAAGCCCAAGCCAGGGCAGGCCAGGACGGACGGACTGTCCCCGCGAAAGCCCAAGCCAGGGCAGGCCAGGACGGACGGACTGTCCCCACGAAAGCCCAAGCCAGGGCAGGCCAGGACGGACGGACTGTCCCCACGAAAGCCCAAGCCAGGGCAGGCCAGGACGGACGGACTGTCCCCGCGAAAGCCCAAGCCAGGGCAGGCCAGGACGGACGGACTGTCCCCGCGAAAGCCCAAGCCAGGGCAGGCCAGGAGGGACGGACTGTCCCCGCGAAAGCCCAAGCCAGGGCAGGTCAGGACGGACTGTCCCCACGAAAGCCCAAGCCAGGGCAGGCCAGGACGGACGGACTGTCCCCGCGAAAGCCCAAGCCAGGGCAGGCCAGGACGTACGGACTGTCCCCACGAAAGCCCAAGCCAGGGCAGGCCAGGACGGAGGGGACGAAATCTCTCGCTTAAAAGCTCGGACCGAGCTCTAGGACGCTAGGAGAAGCAGTGAAAGGGAAAGTGCTAGTGGCGTGCGAGCAGAGGAGGAAATTGGTGAAAAGTTTCACGGAGCAGTGTGTGTCCATCGATTTGGACAGAACCAGGAACCGGTGAGCAGCGAAGTGACGGAGAGTGATTAAAACAAAAACTGAAGCCGCAGTGTAGCAGTGAAGCAGTGCAGCAGCTCGGACCGAGCTAGGACGATAAAAGAAGCAGCAGCAGAAGTGTGTAAAAGTGCAGTGAATAAAGAAACGCTTTGTATCGAAGATACGGAAAGTGCTAGTGGCGTGCGAGCAGAGGAGGAAAATTGGTGAAAAGTTTGACGGAGCAGTGTGTGTCCATCGATTTGGACAGAACCAGGAACCAGTGTAGCAGCGAAGCAGTGACGGAGAGTGATTAAAAAAAAAAAAAAAAAAAAAAAAACGCAGTGTAGCAGTGAAGCAGTGCAGCAGTGCAGCAGTGAGCAGTGTAGCAGTGTAGCAGCGAAGCAGTGACGGAGAGTGATTAAAAAAAAAAAAAAAAAAAAAAAAAACTGAAGCCGCGTTGTAGCAGTGAAGCAGTGCAGCAGTAAGCAGTGTAGCAGTGTAGCAGCGAAGCAGTGACGGAGAGTGATTAAAAAAAAAAAAAAAAAAAAAAAAAAAAAAAAAAAAAAAAAAAAGTGAAGCAGTGAACAGCAAGGCGAGACAGCATGCCTCAACAGCAGTCGCAGCCGCAGCCGCAGCCCCAGCCGCCGCTGCCCCCGCAGCTGCCACAACAGCAGCCGCAGCAACAGCCGCAACAACAGCAGCAGGCGCAACAACAGCAACATATACAACTGCAGCAGCAGCAAAGGATGCAGCTGCAGCAGTCACAACAACAGCAACAGCAGAGCGACGAGATGCAGACCAGCAAAACGGCGAAAAAGGTTGTGAGTACTACAAACGTTTTAACTAGATCTAAGTCTACTAAGGGGTCCGACGTAGACCCGTCAGAATTATATAATGTTATTGCGGAACTTAAAATGGAGAACGAAGAATTAGTGCGGGTTAAAAGGGAGAAAGAAGAACTAGAGAAAAAACGGGCGTACGAAAGGGAAGAAGTTGAACGGTTAAAAAAAGAAAACGCGGAATTATTGCGTCAAGCCCAAGAGATGGAAGATTTCAGCTTAGGTGAAGAGGAGGAGGAAAATGTCACAACAAATCCTATCGCAAATATACCGAAAGCCGAACCGAGCCCGGATTTAATGGAGTTTATCAGGAGCATGGTGCAAGTTTTAAAGGAACGAACCGCAAGTCCTCCTAGGCCCCAGACAATGGACTTGCCAGAATTTGATGGCAACTTCAGAACCTGGACGCGATTTAAAACTGTGTTTGATAAATTTAAACGCGAGGAAGATTTTTCAGCCTTAGAAATTCTAAGAGCCTTACAGAAAAGTTTGAAAGGGGAGGCAGCTGAAAGTGTCAGCGGAATGCTTTTCGATGAAGCTAACATAGAAGCCATCATGGAGCGCCTTGAAAATGAATATGGCAACCCAAATATAATTTACCAAACGCTCGTTAAAGACCTCATGAGCATAGATAACCCAAACATGGATAACCCTAAAACTTTTCTTACCTTTATGCATGCAATCGACAATATGATAGGAAGTATGACCACGTTGGGTCGAGCAGATTATTTGCAAGATACTATGCTCATAGAAAACTTAGTGGGAAAACTACCGGTCGAACTAATGCGAAAATGGTATCAATACACTTTAAGTGAAAAAAGGGTTAGAACTTTAGGCGACCTTGCGGCATGGCTCAGACCCCAGGAGCAATTGGCAATCTTATTAAAGGCGAAGGGAGCAAAGGAAGCAGACCAACCGTCTTGCTCATATGCACAGCCCCAACAACGCGTAATTCAAGAGCCTGTCCAAAGGCAAAGAGCAAAATGTTTCATTTGTGGCCTTGGTCATAAATTAATTGATTGTCGTAGATTTCAATACATGCATGTTAATGAGCGTTGGAATGTCATAAAGCAAGGTAGAATATGTGCAAATTGCTGTAACCAAACAAATCATGAATCGCGAACTTGCTACCTTCCACCACAGTGCAGAGAAAATAATTGCCACAAAAAACATCATACTCTTCTTCATAATTTTCGACCAAATACGCATACCGTTGAAAGATTAAATGTCCATAATCACAAACAATGTCTATTTCAAATATTGCCCATAACACTTAAACATAACGCGAAACAATTGAATACATTTGCATTCATCGATACGGGTTCATCGGCTAGCTTGATTCTCAAGCAAACGAAGGAAGCGTTAAAGGCCACGGGTCCTAAGCTACCTTTATCATTGTCGTGGACAAACGGGGTACGTCAAGAGGAGCCCGAAAGTGAAGTGATAAGTGTTAAAATTAAAAATGTCGAAGGAAAATTCCTAGATCTAAACGGGTTACGAACAGTGCAAGAAATGCGTCTGCCAGCTCAATCAGTCAACGCAGAACAAATTAAAACACGATACAAACATCTCGAAGATATAACGTTAGCGAGTTTTGAAAATGGTAGGCCAACAGTATTACTTGGGCTACCTCACGCACATTTGATATATGCACGACAAAGTCGCGCAGGCAAACCAGGAGAACCGATAGCTAATGAGACAAATTTGGGGTGGGTGCTATTTGGTGAAAACAATGAAATTCAAACACAATACACAGAAAAAAACATGGCTGAAAAACATGAGCTCTTTACCGTCATAGAGAACAACGAGCAAAAAATGTCCTTGCATAAACTTATGAGAGACTATTTCTCAACAGAAGAATTTGGGGTCAAACCGGGATCGGATAAATTGATCTCAAAATCAGAAGAAAGAGCTAATACGCTTATGAAAAGTACAATGAAAAAGGTAAATCTTGGTTACGAAATAGGTTTGCTTTGGAAGGATGATAAAGTTGTTTTACCAGAAAGCTATGAACAAGCCTTGAGACGCTTACAAGGTCTTGAACGAAAATTAGAAAAGGATAATGCGCTGAAGGAATGGTATCATGCAGAAATTGCATCATATTGAAAAGGGTTATGCTGAAGTTGTGAAGGATAATCATCATCAATTGCTCGGTAACACAATAAATTATATTCCCCATTTCGCAGTGATAAATTATAATAAGCCCAAACCAAAACCAAGATTAGTTTTCGATGCTGCCGCGAAGAACGCAGGAATTTCATTAAATTCGCAGTTACTAACAGGTCCCGATGCAGTTGCATCTCTTTTCGGAATTCTTGTTCGTTTTCGCGAAGGAAGTGTAGGGGTTTCAGGGGACATAAAAGAAATGTTCCACCAGGTTAAAATAAGACAGCAAGATCAATCCGCACAGCTTTTCTTGTATAGAGAAAGTCCTACTAGTATTCCAAAAACATTAAAAATGAATGTAATGATATTTGGAGCTACCTGCTCACCAGCGTGCGCTCAATATTTAAAAAATGAAAATGCTAAGCAATTTATAAATATTCACCCCGAAGCTGTCACAGCAATTATTCAAAATCACTACGTCGATGATTACCTTGACAGTTTTGATACAGAAGAAGCAGCTCTAGAAAGAGTAAGCGAAGTAATTACCATTCACGACGAAGCAAACTTTTTTATTAGAAATTTTATATCAAATTCAAAGGGCTTATTAAATAACTTGGCAGCAGAGCGTGTAAGTGAAAGCAGTTTATTAAAAATCACTGAAAAGGATCAAACTTACCCAAAAATATTAGGCCAATGGTGGGATACAGAAGGCGATTGTTTCAAATATATACTTAAATTTCTTAATATGGCCAACAAATTTACAACAAAGCGTGAAGTTTTGTCAGTAATAATGAAAATATACGATCCATTAGGATTATTAGCAAACCACCTTATAGAAGCCAAATTAATAATGCAGGAAATGTGGAGATTAGGGCATAATTGGGATGACAAGCTTCCAATTGTTATAATTAATCAATGGAACGCTTGGGTTAAGAGCATGAAAATAGTTGAAAAAATCAATATTAAAAGATGTTATTCCCAAACAAATCACAGCATAACTCGGCGGGAAATTCACGTTTTTGTCGATGCGTCCGACAAAGCTTTTGCAGCCATCGTTTATATGAGAACAATTAGTTCAAATGGCATTGAAGTCTCTCCTATAGCAGCGAAATCTCGCGTTGCGCCGATAAAGCCTTTATCAATTCCCTGTTTGGAGCTGCAAGGTGCAGTTCTCGGAGTAAGATTAGCCGATACAATTTTAAAAGAGCTCAGGGTACACATTAACGACACGTTCTACTGGACTGATTCTAAAACAGTAATGGCATGGATAGCTGCTGCAGAACCAAAAAGGTACACACAATTCGTAGCTGCAAGAGTAGGAGAAATATTAAGTAAAACTTCAGCCGCACAATGGAACTGGGTTTGTTCAAAAGATAATCCGGCCGATGAAGCCACCAAACAATCATCGCGGCAATCCATTTGGTTAACAGGACCGAAGTTTTTGCAAGATCAGGAAATTCCAAAACTCGATCTCGAGTCAGAAACTGTAGAAGAAATGCAATCGATTTACCTTAACGCAATTAGCACAACGGAAAAAATAGACTGGGAAGTCATAAATGTCAATTGGTGCTCCAGCTGGAAAAGATTGATGAAAGCATTGGCAATAGGGCTAACATATTTAAAACGACTTAAATCAAAAAATAAAGAAAGTCCAAAAATAATAGATAAGCCCATTTTAGACATGGCTGAAAATCTATTAATTAGGAAAGCACAATGGGAAGGATTTGAAGAGGAGGTAACAGCCCTTAGCATGAAATTGCCAATATCGAAAAATAGCAACATAAAAAATCTCTGCCCTATCATAGATGAAAACAACATTATGAGAGCAAATGGAAGGCTAGATAAAGTCGAAATTTTAAGTTCAGATACAAAATATCCAATTTTATTACCTAAATCTCACTATATAACCATGCTCATCGTACGATTTTACCATGAAAAATATCAACATAAAAAAACCGAAACAGTAATTGCCGCCATACGCCAGAGATTCTGGGTAGTCGATCTTAGAGCCGTATTGAAAAGGGTATCAGCTATCTGCCAAAAATGTAAAAATGATAAGGCCAAGCCACAAGCGCCTCAAATGGCAGCGTTGCCACTTTGTAGAACAGCCGCATATTTTAAACCATTCACGCATACAGGAGTGGATTATTTTGGGCCACTTACTGTTACGATTGGTCGACGATCTGAAAAAAGATGGGGAGCATTGTTTACATGCCTAACAACCCGAGCTGTACATTTAGAGCTTGCCAACGATCTTAGTTCTAACACATTTATAATGATTCTAAAAAATATGCAGCATCGAAGGGGAAAAATTGCCCATATATATTGCGACAATGGTACTAATTTTGTTGGTGCTTGTAGAGAAATGGCACAAATTCAGCAAAGGTGTGCAACGGAAGGAATTTACTGGCATTTTAATCCACCGGCAGCACCACATTTTGGAGGGGCTTGGGAAAGAATGGTGCAAGAGGTAAAAAGTCTTTTCCCGTTAACAAAAGATTCCTTGCCCGAAGTAGCGTTGAGATCTTTGTTGATAGAGATAGAATTTATCATTAACAATAGACCGCTAACGCACATCCCTATTGAACACGAGGATGATGAACCTCTAACACCAAGCCACTTCCTAATTGGTTATTCCGGAGAGGCCGCACCTTCTCTTTTAGACATTGTTGAAGCCGAGGCATCGAGGTCTATTTGGAAAAAATCCAGACTAGCGGCTCAAAATTATTGGTTGAGATGGGTGAAGGAATACCTACCTCAATTGATATCGCGCGGGAAATGGTTAAATAAAGCAGAACCACTAAAAATAGGAGATATTGTGACATTTCCGAACGAACAGGTTAGCGGTAGGTGGATAAAGGGAAGAGTAGTAGATGTTGATACGGCAAAGGATGGGCAAGTGAGAGCGGTAGTAATGCGTGTAGGAACCACGATGGTAAAAAGACCTGCCGCAAAAGTTGCTAAGCTAGACGTACGTAACGAAAAAGAAGAAAAGTAAGTTCAGTCGGCTCCTTTTTTGTTGTAACCCTCTACGAGCGCTTACGGGGGGGAGGATGTCGCCGACAGAAATGAACAAGGTCTAAAAATAGAAATGAACTAATTAGGATTAAGACTAGAACTAGGATGAATTCGGAAGTAGGATGAACTATAGCATAGGATTAGATAGGAAGGCCACGCCCACTTTATAGATTAGGACAGCTTGTGCGGTTAGTAGTTTAAGTAGTGTTAGTAATTAGGATGCGCGCGTAAAGTGCGTGGGCATAGAAGCCACATTAAAATAAGGGTGGGGGTATTCATGATAAGGACATAGGGCATAAGGAAACTAGGATTAGGAAAATTAGGATTAGGCATCGCTAGAGTAAGATAGCGGCGTAGAACGGCTACGCTGATATGAATGAATAAAGTAAGTTCCGTTCTTCCCTAAGAACAGTGTAGCGTTACTTACTCCGCTTGCATACGGGGTTGCGATTCCGTCACTGCAGACCTTCTACTGGGATTATTGCCCGGTTAAGGATACGTTTTAACGTCGATAATATCCGAGAAGTGCCTTCCATCAATCAGAACGTGATCGATTTGGGATTTTGAATCACCCCTAGTCACCCCTGGTGTCTGGTGATGTTGTTGTCGGCCAGAAGCGCTTCCCCGAGCGCTGTCACGTACCCCTCCGCCACATCAACACACTTCAACCGGTCCAGGTTAGGCCTTGGAGTGGGCTGACTCCGTTGGTTGTTAACCACGGAGAGTTTCTGGCGCAGCTTTACCATTGTCATGAAATGGTCCGAGTCGACGTTTGCGCCTCTATACGTTTTAACGTCGATAATATCCGAGAAGTGCCTTCCGTCAATCAGAACGTGATCGATTTGGGATTTTGAATCACCCCTAGTCACCCCTGGTGTCTCCTGGTGTAACTATGGCGGTGTGCATGCTGGAAGCAGATGCTGCGGATGCTCATGTGCTTGGAGGAGGCAAAGTTCATCAGCCTGAGGCCGTTGTCGTTTGTCAGCTGGTGGACGCTGAAGCTTCCAATCGTTGGTTTATATGCCTCCTCCTGTCCGACCTGAGCATTAAGGTCTCCGATGAGGACCTTCACGTCATATTTTGGGCAGCGGTCATACTCCCTCTGCAGCTGCGTATAGAAGCCCTCCTTCTCGTCATCGGTGCTCCCAAGGTGCGAACTGTGCACATTTATAATGCTCAGGTTGAAGAATCTGCCACAAATTCTCAACCTGCACATTTGCTCATTGATCGGCCACCACCAGATCACTCTCTGTTGCATCACACCCAGCACCATGAACGCAGTACCGAGCTCGCGCGTCTCTCCACCAGAGCGGTATATCGTGCAGTTGCTACGGTACTGGCGCACCGTCACGCCTTTCCAGCATATCTCCTGAAGTGCTATTATTTAGAAACCGCTAAAAATATGGAAATCACTAAAAACCTTTAAACGAAAGTTATTCTATGCGCAGGGATCCCAACAATAAGTTTAATAGCCAAAATAGACAGCTTTCTTTCTGTCAAAACATCACAAGAAAAACACGAATGCCATAGTGCCATCTATCCTACGGTGCATGGCAAAAATAACACGAATAAGATTCGCCAAAGTCTCAAAGTGATTTTGAGAGTTTTCAAGTAGAAATCGTTCCATCGAAACGAGGATTTTAATAGAATTTTCTAACAGGATATCGGCCTCAGCACAATTTTTCAATCAAAAAAAATTCGATTGAAACGGCTGTCATGTTGGTGTCATTTGACACTCATTTAGCCGCCAAGATGTTCATTTTACTGGTCTTTTTAAAAACTGGTATACCATGACACTCACGAGCAAAATGAACTATGCTACAAAAATTCGATCGTTTCGCTCTGTATAGCAAAAATCCGCAACGCATTGAGCTGCGGAAATTTTCGAATATCAGAATGATTCCATAAATCAAGGTTGATGTCTTTTGAAAAAAAATGTAAAAGCAGGTTGGTAATTGTTTTGATTTTTTTTAATGTTTTGGGTGATAAAAAATCAATTAATTAAATCAATAAAAAATTAAAAATCAATCAATTGTTTAAAAAAATGGTTTTCCTATACTAAATACTGAACTCGATGAGAAACGACTCCATGTAGGGGTATGAAAGAAATAGTAATACTGTCAGTTTTAGGTGAACGCCTATTGAATTTTTTCGATTGAAAAATTGCGCTGAGGCCGTATATACGGCCTTAGCACCATTTTTCGATCAATCCGGCTGTAATGTTGGATTCATTTGACACTCATTTCACCACCAAGTTGTTTACTGCTATTTTTGGAAACTGGTGACATTCACGGTCAAAATGAACTATGCTACAAAATTTTGATCGTTCGATCGAATGGTGCTTTGTATGGGAAAAAAATCCGCGACGTATTGAGTTGTAAAAATTATCCAATATCAGAAAAACGTCATAAATTAAAGCTGATGTTATTGTAAAACGTCATGTAAAAGCAAGCCAATTTATCGCGGTACAAAAGATGGTCATCTAGAAGCAGTGAAAGGCAACGCTTGCATTTTCGGTACATTAATGCCTTATTAGACGAAGGAAAATACTGTCATTTCTCGATTGGCATTTATCTGTCAAACTTAGACTTTGGCACAAAAATACCTCTCCTACATGTAATAAGGCAAGAGAATTGTTCTGTCACCATTCACATTTATTATTTAATTTTTTTTTTTTTTTTTGGCTCTATCCGAAAGAATCATTCGTTGTTTCCCATTTTTGTTGTTTTTGTACACCTTCTTCTTCTTCTTCTTCTTCTTCTTCTTCTTTTGGCTCAACCGTTGTCGGTCAAGGCCTGCCTGTACTACTACTTGTGGGCTTGGCTTTCAGTGACTTATTGATCACCCCATAGCAGGATAGTCAGTCATACTTATGGCAGCACGGTCCATTTGGGGCTTGAACCCATGACGGCCATGTTGTTAAGTCGTACGAGTTGAGGACTGTACTACGAGACCGGCACAAACCGGGTTTTTGTACATCATTGACAAGAAATTCAATACGCTCTACCGACATTGACAGTAAAAATCTACTCTCGAGCAAATCGGAATTGAGCATGGCGAAATCCGATTTTCCGTCTAGCATCTATCTACCAAACCCTGTTTGAAAGATAGATTCCAAAATCGAATGACAATATTTTCCTCCGTCTAATAAGACCTTTACGATCGAAGTAAGCCATACATTCGTGCTAAAAAATAGACAGTTTGACAGATAGAAAATGTCACCAAAAATGATCGCAGAAGACTTTCTAGAAGCAGTGTTTCCGTGAAAAATGCACTAACCCGTGACACTCATCGTTACCCTTGATTTTGTTCTAAAACTGAGACGTTTTTTTAGAACAAAGAGCTCGCAGAAAATTTATCGCAGTACAAATTTTGGTCGTCAAGAAGCAGTGTAACTAATTCGTGTATATCGAGTATGGCGTATATCGGGGAATACCTGTATAATGTTTTCATATATTTTGACCATTTACCAATTTTTTTTATCTACTGTGTTATTTTGTAAACGTTAAACTACCTGTCTCTTTTTATGGCAAAACCTACTTGATGCAGGCGAAAGAGACAAAAATAGATATGTCTTGAGTATAAGTATTAAAAAACCTGGACAAGGGTGTCAAACATTTATAAAATATAAAAAAATCATTTTAGTATAATTACAGAACAAACAAAAAACACGGTCTTTTTAAAGTATAATTAACTCGGATTCGGATTGTAATTGATATATTATTATAATTGATAAGATATTAGATATGAGATTGTCATTGTATTATATTAAACAATGCATTTTTTGTAACTTTGTGGTACCGGGTGTGAGCATTGTCAACTCGTACGACTTAACAACATGCCCGTCATGGGTTCAAGCCCCAAATAGACCGTGCCGCCATACGTAGGACTGACTATCCTGCTATGGGGGGAAATCAATAAGTCACTGAAAGCCAACCCCACAAGTGTGTTGGCAGGCCTTGACCGGCATCGGTTATTGAGCCAAAGAAGAAGAAGTACCGGGTACTTACCCTTGCGAAAGTTTGGGAATGTACGTACCTACAGCTCGCCCTTCACACTTTGTAAAAAATCATTCGCAGAGTTGTATAATTATCAAAGCGGGATCATTTACAATTAGGTTTGATTCTCCATACTACACACTAGTTCCTACAAAACAAAGCCTCGACACATGTTGCGCGTGAACTAGCTAAACTGGAGCGCCATAGCCGAAATGCCGGAAGGCCTTCACGGAACACGGCGTGATGTGCGCGCGCGAGGTCGTAAAAATTGTGATATTTCAATAATATTGTTCGGACGGGTAATAAACTATGTGAAACAACAATAAACCCTTCCTCCAACCGCCACAACCTATGCGCGATCATCTAGCAATATAAACCGATTCGTTGTCGTTTATGAGGAGGGGAAATGGAACAAGAGGCGCGGATATATCTCACTATAACGTGGGCGAAGTGGAACAATGATCAAGCAACGATAGCAGTCATTATCATGGTGAGGGGATGTGGGGATGTTTTGCGGTGGTGCGTGAATGCATTCGCGTGTTAGTCGAAAAGAGGAATTGTAAGTAAGTGAAGCATTTAGCTAGAAAAGTGAACAAGAAAAACAGGACGTTTGGCGTCCAGTGGCGTAGACTTTCCGATCAACATGTTTATAGGGTATGTCATAAAATGGATCATAGGGTTATGTTTTTTCCAACTCTCACCATGTCTAACCGAGGTGTGTTTCGCTGTGAAACTTTAATATATTGAATTTGAGGTGTATTGAATTTACAAAACAGAAACTGGAGTAAAATGATGGCCTATGCATACTATTTTGTAGTCTGCCAAAATTTAATAATACGGGTTGACTGTTTTGATAAAAATAACACATAATCCAACCAAGTAGCCGTCTATGGTGATCGCTACGATCAAGGGTTAACTTAAATACCCGGGGTCTACAAAGGTACAATTGCATCAAAAGTGGTGTAAAGCAAAGGAAGCATAAAAATCGAATCTTAAACAGCTCCCAATCGACTCTCGGGCTTAATAAACCTTGCGGAAGTATTGCGAATAGTCCGGGTAGTTTTGGCAAATAAGCGACGAATACGGCAAGGAAAAATATGTCCCTCTATCTGCAAAGGCATCTTCAGTTCAAGCGAAGCAGTACAAGAAAATTAGATTCTGTTTTTATCTTCATCATCAGGGTCACTTCAAAACCATCCTTTCTTCCATTCGTACGACTCGACCTTTCTTTTAGCACTAACTGAATACAACCTGTCTGAGAATACGCGCGCGCATCGCTCGGGCCAGTTTGGTTCTGGATTGAGTTGAATTGATTATTTCCCGATGACTCAATGATGACAAGGAAACAGAACTGTTATTAACCCGGCATATTTTGTTTTATTAGTATTCATGCTTATGCCTTCGTTGTACGGGCATTGTTTCTTTGGAGTTTCACTCCAATGTCTCCTGTGCTGCTTATATATAGTCGTTATGATGCGAAAACTCTGCAAATGTCTTGTATTGCTTCGGGATAGATTGAGGGATGATCATTTGTTGAAGTGGAAGCAGTAAGTTGCAATAGAGCTGACGGAATGGACAGAACAAAAATATGATATACAGTGAAATCTCTCTAAGATGAGCATTTTGACGGTCCCTTCATATTCCATACAGTTTACGTCTCTTGAAGATGAATATCTCCCTAACACTGCTTCTAGACGACGAACTTTTGTACCGCGACAAATTTTCTGCTAGCTCTTTGTTCTAAAACAACTTCTTAGTTTTAGAACCAAATCAGAGGCAGTCGTGATTGTCGCGGGTTTGTGAATTTTTCACAGAAAGACAACGCTCGCGAAGTAAGCCATCGTGTAAGCATGTGTAAGTGAGCAACAAGGACGGTTTGATAGATAGAAAGTGTCGTCAAAAATTGCGGAAGATTTTTTGGGTCGTCTGGAAGCAGTGTAAGGCGAATATCCTTTAAGCTGAAAATGCGATTTGGCAGTCAAAATTCTCTCAAATGAATTTTTGGATGACTGTTCATAAAAATATTGGTCGAAGGAGGCCATGTTTTTGCCGTAGTTTTTCGGATACTTGATAGCAACATCTTCATCAGTTTTTCTCAACATGAATATATCTGTAAGCTGACGGTCCCTTGAAGATTGGCCTTAGAGAGATTTCACTGTAACACTTTATTTATCTAATATTTAATTGTCAAAAACTTATTCTAACAACTACAGTCAGAATTCAATAGTTGTACCAAAGTGAGTGTATATATCAGGTGGGCTTATGGTGTTCTTCCTCACTAATACATCGGCACACAATTCGACAGATTGTTCCATAACAAAATCTATATGCCTTGAAGTTTAAACGGTATCTCGCAGTAATGATTTGTGGTTTTGTGAATATGTGAACAAATGATCATTCCTCAATCTATCCCGAAGCAATACAATATATGTATATATATATATATATATATATATATATATATATATATATATATATATATATATATATATATATATATATATATATATATATATATATACATATATATATATATATATGTATATATAACAGTTCAATTATTAAAACGTAAAAACGCTCCAATGTTGTATTGTCCGGCTTCGTGTTCGTGCTCATCGAATGGCACATGAACGCAATCGTTCATTCTCCCTTAGTGTTTTCTTTCGCTCAATTTGTATTTCTCTCACTATCAATAGTTTCTTTCAGTCCACAGCATCGTCTTAAACCATCCCGCTTAAAAAAATAACAAATCGTTTAATTTATGCTGAGACGTGCTTCAAAATATTTTCTCACTATTTATGCGACCAATACAAAGGTGTGGACGCTGAGATGAAAATGCTAGCTCAATCGACCAGTTTACGTTTAAAGAAAGCGAAGCGGGAACGAATTACGTGTCAGAGAGAGGCTGACCAAGCTGATTTGAAAGACAGACAGAAAGAAGTAAAGGGATTTGTGAAAAATGACTTAATTTGTACGGCCAACTGGAAAGGCACAAGAGGTTGTGTGGATTGTACGCTTGAATGTATCTGCATTTTCAATTATCTATTGGCTTGAATGGCGTAGCAGAGCCTGAATCAGTCCGCAAACAGGCACATACGTGGAATATATACGTTTTGGTGGTGCTTTTTGTATCTATCGATTTGTTTGTAGATATCCAAATGTTTCAATCATTACTTTCGATATACACACGACCCTCGGATTTGGGTTTCATGGTTCTGTGTGTCATGATTGTCTATGCGTCCAATGTTCACGATGAATCACGTCGTTGATCATTTTCGTAAAGTGGATTTTATAATTTTACCACATCTTTCACTGCCAGTTGTCTGGAAGTAACAACTTTGTAAATGCTATCCACTCTGTCCTTAGGTTGAATTGGTCGTACGTCTTGATTGTTCAATAAGACGGAAGAAGATATTAAGATGTTTATTCTGATTGTTTCGTTTTTCCTTTTTTAACTTTTAAAAATGTCTGCGAAATTAGCAAATAAATCTTCACAAAAAAGCAGGAAACAAACAGAGAGAGAAAGAAAAAGACGGAAGCAGAAAGAGAGAAATAGAGATATAAAGGGAGAGAGAGAGAGAGAGAGATAGAGAGAGAGAGAGAGAGGGATAGAGAGAGAGAGAGAGAGAGAGAGAGAGAGAGAGAGAGAACGAAATAGATAGAAAGAGATTGTGCGCACATAGCTTTCTCATTCAAAGCGTTCAAGTAGCACAAGAGGATAAAAGTAATCGTTTCACTAATTATTCCAGGTCGAGGTGGAGAAGTTCTTCTCTGGATGGTGTTTACTGTTAACTATTCGAAGATCATCATCATCTAAGTCAGGGCGGATGTAAGGGATGTTTTAAGAGACCCTACTCCAGGTACTTGTACCTATGCGTTGACGGTCTGTGTTGGGGATTTGTTTCTCTCACGATCTTATAGTTTTGAAGCAGCAATCTTCAAGATTTATGACAATCTTTCAGAGAGCAGAGCGGTACTGAGCAGAGCTGGCGGATCTGTTGCACAGGTATCGTGATGCGCACTGGTGCTCGATCTTCCTTCATTCTCTATCGTCGACAAGCTAGCGTTCTGTTCCACGCTATCGTTTTGTTTGGGTATTTGTTTGAAGATTCATGAGTTTTTCACATCTTCTTTCAGGATGTACGGTTTCTTTTGTTGATTACCTTTTATTCATAGAGCTATCAAGGTATCAAACACTGCATATATTTTTCCCTATGTCAACTGGTAATTTCTTACTGGAGTGTTTCTTTTTAAACTTGTTAGCACTTGTGTCTCGCCTCTAGTGAGTTTAGGTTGCTTTACTAGCGGCTTTACTTCGTGTGTTTGTAAAGGGTATTTATTACCATTTTCTTTATGTAGACTTCGGAAGCGAGAACGGTGTGTTTGTAAAAGTTAGGATAATTATTATTAAACAGATTAAGAAACTAAAGTGGACCACATCTGTAATTTGCAGTTGTAGTCGACTTATTTTTAAATTTATTGAAAAACCAGTGGTTTCTATTTGTGTGTGTGTATTTTTTACTTTGAAGGCTTGTCTAGATTTTACTTCAAAGTAAAATTCACGTAACTATAGAGTTGTACACATTCACGACATCTTTCACTGCAACTCAGCATAGAAAGAATAGATATGATACAGACCGTTTGTGTTATTGACCGAAGTATTGTTGTTTCCCATCATTGTCAATTTATTCTATTCTTATATGGGTCATAAAATATCTTCTTTATCCCTGCTGTCTCCGGTGTCTATAACAGGACGGATTTTATCATAAAAAATACATACTCCTCATGAATATTGATCTTTTACTCACACTTTCCCCAACGTTCGTCCAGAAAATGAAAAAAAAGTTTCTTTAGAATTAGATGGTTACCCTATTATACCGCGACTGACACCGGGAGAAGGTGATGATTAACCAGATTAATTTTTCAAAATGACAGTCCCAAATTTAATGTCGATTATCGATGGAAAGGTAAGAAAGCTCCGCAGTAGAGAAATCCAATTGGTCAGCGGCTGAAACAGGTCATTTGGATAGGCCAGTTCGCATCCAGTACCGTCATAACAAACCAATTTAATATGTTCACTGTCTCCCTATATCTTAGATAGCGATCCTTTTCCTAGGGTTTATTTTAACACCAAAACATTTATTGACACCATATCTATTCCAGGTCTTTGTGACATAGTCAGCTAATTTGTAGCTAACTTCATTTCAGTACATTATTTTATAGTTATTTTCAGTTTTTGCTTCACTTTTTTTTATTAAAAAACTATTCAATTAATGCTGAACAACAACAACCAATGAAAAATATTATTTAAAGGATATTTACTTATTATTATTTAATGAACTATATTTTTAAAATTTTCATACTTATGAATTTAAATAGGAATAAATTAGAATTTGCCATACCTGCTTGAAAAAAAAAAAAAGAAAATAAACCAGCCATTAACCCCGCTAAAAACCATTTTCTAGGTTGATATAAATAAAACATGATAACATTACTGCAACTGTTCGCGCAAAAACGTGTGATGACAGTTTTGTCATGTGACATCGCGCGTACGGTGTTAACACTGTTGTGTTTTCGTTGGCTGGCCACGCTTGACTGGACGCAGTAACTTCTTTAATTCACCCTAACGGTGTGTCTTTACGTTTGAAGAATAAAAAAAGATCGATAATCTTTATGGTGAGGGTTTATCATGGTCGGCCCAGTGGCCAGAAGGAAGAAGATACTCTCGATGGATGATTAAAAGGCAACCTAACATATGCTATGTTATGTGTGAGTTTGCGCTCACATAACTCTTCTCTTCAATCCACGCGGTCTCTTCAGTAATGCTCGACTGGAGGTTTTTGCTATTTCACTAATTAAGACATTATATTCGAGAATATTATTTCCCGAAACACAAGTCCTCTCTGGCGCTCGCCTGCCGCTGTTGAAGCATTCGTGGCAACACAAATCAGCGGTCATTCTGTATGTGATGATGCTCTGATCACCCCGCAAAACGATCCGTTGAGGAATTCTACCTTCGGAAGAAGCGGGATGCTCGAATAGAGGAAACTGTTAGAAGGAAACACGTACGCTGGTCGGTTTTGGACTTCGGCTTGGATACAACGGAAAGATAATCGCTTTTGCTTCGTTGTTCCTTTTTGTGCTCACTTTTGGGGAAATATGTTATATGGACAAAGGTTCATTCACTACGACAGTCTCTTTTTGAGTAGCCATTCCAGGTTTGCGCAACCAAAGCAAAAGTAAGAAGATCGAAATCGTATCGCTTGGATTCAATGATCAAACAACGTTCAGTTCGTTTTTGTTTTTAGTAACGCTGTTTGCTCGGTTTGGTATTCGACAACAATATTTATGCAGCCAAATGTAGGAAGCAAAGAAATATGCAAACAGAGAGAATTTCATATTTTATTATTAGTTAATTTGTGACATAAAAGCTTACATTTGATGTGTTCCTATGCACCTAGAAAACAGGAACGATTGACATAGTTATGTACCTTATTTTTAAATGCACTTCTCCCTGCCACCTTATGACTGCATTATCGCACCTTTTATTATTAATATACAATGTTACCATTGCAAACATAGCGCAGCGAAAAAAGTCGCGCTCGGCAGGTCATAAAATATTTCCTCTTCTTCTCCAGCATATGTAATAGGTACCAGGAAATGAGTATTCCTATGTGAGTGATTCAGAAAAAAATAAACCGTCGTGTTTAATTCATCATTATACTTTATCGAATCACTTGTACCTGATTTATATTCTAATTCTCTTTCTCTTCTATTGGATTCTAATTTATTTTCTAATTTCTCTTCTAATTTGATTGAGGTCGTGACTCGCTTGAAGATTCAGTTTTATTTTATTAAAATGTTTTTGTTAAATCACGCTTTTCAATTTATTTAGATTCCGAAGATATCTGGCATTCCCAGCATTGACAAAATTACGGATAGTTGCTTTTGCCCTGAGCAGAACCTTGATGCATGGATACATTATTTGATGAAAAAAGTTGTCACAAATAAAACTGTCTGTCATTTGTTATTTGTTATTTATTGATTGAAATTGAACGGACCGCGAGTATCCCTCTTGAAGCTAATAAGCACATACATTACATTACAATACATTTCAGTCACATCATCGTTTTGTTACGTTTAGTCTTAAGTTACAATACGTTTTCAACTAATATTTAAATTATTTACGTGAAAAATCAGAGCTAAGCTGAAATATTTTGAACTAATTCGTCGCCAATTTTGAGCCAATCGTCAACTCGAACGACTCAATAACATGCCCGCCATGGGTTCAAGCCCAGAATGGACCGTCCCCCGTAGCAAGGATTGACTATCCGGCTACGTGGTAATGAATTAAGTCTCGAAAGCCTATACTGGCCGGCATGTCCGCGTAGGACGTTACACCAAATAGAAGAAGAAGTAGGTAAAGACGGACACGTTAAGGAAAATGTTAAAAAAAAATGAAAAATGAAGGAAAATGAGTTGTAATAATACAACGACCATAAAAATGAGCATACCTTATCTTACACTAATGTTTATTTTTGATTTATTTAAACTTTTAAGTTTCTATCAATTTTTGAGTTTTTTTAATGAAATAAATACATGGTGTTTTCGTGCAATTTTAAAATGTTCGGTAAGACGGACAGCTGATATGGGAAAGATGGATCAATTTTTAAAAATTTGTAATCCTATAGTATCTCTCATCTATTCCTGAGCGATGTCATATCAATGCCTCTTCTTATAATTGATTAAAGTTGTCCAAGTTGTGACAATATATTGGATTTTGTGAAGTGCCTCAACAGCGTCGAGCGAGTAATAGCTTAACGAGTGACTGCTATTTTGACTGGTGTGCCGTTTCTCACATATTTCCATGCTTTCTCTAGTTGCTGGATGGTTTATATCTACCGAATACCCTTATTTAAGGTATTTGATGAAATCTATTCACCACAAATTGCTATAAGAAGTGAAATAAATTAACAAACAAATTCGGTGTCCATCTTTCCCTATGACAAAGTGCCGTCTTTCCCGCTTTGGTTTCAGGATGGTTAAACCACCAGAAAACAGGATTTTTGTATTGCTTTCATTCTAGTTCTTTCGCCAGTTATGGCTTAATGATCACGAAAACTCATTCTTGTAATATAACTTTCGAAAATATTACTGATGATACTTATCAATATTAAATACAAGTAACTAAGCTTAAGATCCTCAGTAATCAAATTAGACACACGATTGAACATTTGTTTTGTTCGTGAATCTAATTTTGCATATATTGTGCCGAAAATGTTCTCAAATGTGTTGTTTTATTTTCTATTTGAATTGTTGAATTATTCAAAAATTACCTTTTTCATACATTTATGACAAGTATCCATCTTACCCGCAGTGTCGATCATTACCTACCCTCCCCTACAAGCGAAGCAGAGTTGCAAGCGATTCCGGTTTTTTAGTATGTAGTTTCGTGCGCAACTTTCGCAAACGCAATAATCGAACGATAGTGTAGAGACGATGTGAGATGCGAAGTGTGTGGAAAGCAAAGAGTAGATACAAATTGCATTCATCGTGTGTAATATTATTAACACAAAAAAGATCAAGAGTTTGTGCGGCTTGACAAACGTTCATGCCAGCGATGTCAAAGTTATTTGACTGTTAGCAATAGTGGTGCGCCGTTGGACCAGAATGATGGAAAAAATAAAAAGATACATAGATTTAAATGTAAAAATAATGTTTACGCTGTAATTATTTTATAATATTAATGTATGTCAGCGAGTGTAATTATTTGTAACATCAGCGGCCTAATCTTGTATGCACACAACATGAATTGAAAACATAACATAACTGGCATAAAAATAAATATCGTTATTCTGGAGTAACGGTCCAAATACGCTTTATTGCTTAAATATAAACATTATTCATTAGAAACACAAAAAAATAATATTGCTATGTTTTCATCTACGAGTGGTACGATAAGTGTAAGTAATAGATTCCCAAAACAAATTATGTCTAAAGGTTTTGTAAGCTGTACACACTTCCTACACATCTATTTGAAGATTATTCATTATCCATAATCTATGTATTGATTGATTTTAATGTCTTTACAACAATAAGAATAAGGCATTATAAAAATATATTTTCATTTGCTATACTTTTCTTAATCACTCGTTTTATTTTGACAACATTAACATTCGTTTTGAAACTGTGAAAAGAAACTACTTAACTCCGTTCAGTAAATGAAAAAGTTTTATTTTTGATGTATATGAAGGTTTTTACAATATTAGCCAGGTGGACAACACTTTACTTAAAACCATACACAAAACTTGCCTCAGATTTTCAGTCTAGATTATTTGAGCCTTAAAAATATGTAAACAAACGCCGATTCGTGACAGGCGCGATCAAGTAAGCCCAATATTGATTTTTTTTACTGAGGGTCAAGAATGTTTAATAATTGATCGCATTGATATATTAAAATTTCATATAAGAACCATAACCTACCCCCCCCCCCCTCCAGAAAATATAACCTAAGAAAACCAGACAATTAAAAAATGCATCTTTGTTTGTACACAATTGCTGAAATCAAATATTCCAGACCGTAACAACTCGGGTGATGAATACTTCCACTGACAGACTTAAAATTTCAGCTTTCTGAATTAAAATATAGGGGGGAGCCTGTACAAAAGAACGTCGGTTAGCCGGGGCTGATTAACCGGCGTGCAGCCTAATCGTGCGCATGAATTCGACAGTTCGAGGCCACTCGAGGCGAACATTTTCTGTATTTTATTTCGTATTTCGAATGTTATTTCTCGTACGGTTTAACAACATGCCCGTCCTGGGTTCGAGTCCAATATGTACCGTGCTATGGGAAGTGAATCCTGCTATGGGTAGTCACTGAAAATCAAGCCTACTAGTGGTACAGGCAGACCTTTACCGACAGCGGTTGTGACAAAGAACAACAACAAACAAATATTCTACTAATGGTTAATCGATTGATTTGAAGTTAATTCTTAGTAAAACTCTAAAGAATTTTATAATTTTTACATGAATTTACATTTCTTGGAATCCGCCAATCGATTTAGCGAAATCCGTCCGGTCCCGAGCTGCCCGTGCAATCGACATTCTACTGCATTAGGTTTTCTGAAAATAATTAGGAATGAGCCTATCAATCATTAAATAATATGTTGCTCTACTAATTGCGTCCCGCGACAAATCACCTTCGATTAACATGTTTGACAACTCTGGTTTCCTCTGTGAGCCCGCGTTACAGCTCCAGTGATTCAGTGAAAAATTGATCGTGAATTTTTTATATATTTCATTAAATATTAATCAAAATAGGGCTTATCGTACACCAAAAGAAAGGATATTCAATTCCTCAACTATCTAGGCTATAAAACATATTGAATTAATACATCACATGTATTTCATTGTGATTCCCCGCTTTGTTACCGTTAAAAAAAGTAATGGTCAGCGGAAAATCACAAGAAAATGCATTTAATTTATTAATTCAATATTTTTTATAGTCTAGGTGTAGACCTTTCTTTTGGTGTACGATATTTCATAATCTGATGCTGTTTAATGAAAAATGTTTAATAAAAAACTAAAATAAAAAACTAAATAAAAAACCAAATAAAAAACTAAAACTAAAATAAAAATTTTATAAAAACTAAGATAAAAATGTTTCAAAAAAAAAAATAAAATTTCACGATCCCTTTCACGCAAGGTCTAAAGCGACCTCAAGGATCGGACCGAGAATGCGAATGAGTAGGCGACCATTTCATGGTTCTGACAAAATGCATGCATCGAAGTCATCTTATTCGATTATGACCCATGCTTCTCTCTCGTCATATCGTATCGCGCCTAGCACACTTAGAGAGTAAATATTAAAAAAATGTGTGTGACGAATTATAATGCGTCATAAATTTACAATTTTAATGACTTTATTTTTGTATATGGCAACAGTTTCCACTGCGACCTTGATACATTACACGGAAACAATGAAAAGGATTCGGGATATGCAAGAATACCGTTCACATATGGTGATGAAGATGCTGGTACGAAACGGTCTCATTTTGCACATCGCTATGGCCATTTCGGAGGGCTTTATTGTCGGACCGTACTTAATGTTTTCCCCGGCTATCCGGTTGCTGTTATTTTTAAATCTGTAAAAAAATCTAACTTTAAACTGCAACTCGGCAGAATGTGAACGAAGTTTGCAAGTTAGCATGTATTTCGGGAGCGTATTGTGCGTATAAAATTGTGGCGTGCTGCTCCAGCATCGTTGTTAAAAGTCGATGATTCTCTGAGCATACTACGCTGAGGTAGAAACATTGTGAAACATTGAATGCACAACTGGTGCAGGCCTTTTAGATCACTCCGGTGAAACGATTCAGTGCAGCATTGTAATCCCACAACCGAAAGGAGACATTCAAAGGTGATTTGTTATTAACTAAGACAAGCAAAACACAGACCAATAAAACAACGTCAAAGGAACATTTCGAAAATATTGGATAATCTTCTTCTTGTTTGGCTCAACAACCGATGCCGGTCAAGGCCTGCCAACCCACTTGTGGGGTTGGCTTTCAGTGACTTATTGATTTCCCCCCATAGCAGGATAGTCAGTCCTACGTATGGCGGCACGGTCTATTTGGGGCTTGAACCCATGACGGGCATGTTGTTAAGTCGTACGAGTTGACGACTGTACCATGAGACCGGCTTAATATTGGATAATAGAGTTATATAATTGTTACTTAAATAACTGAAAGTTTTTAGTTTGACAATATTATATATGAATTGCAGCGACTATTTACTCCAAAAATACATAAATATTAATAAATTTAGCAACGAGTAGGATCGTCTTGTTTATCTCATCTTCATTCAAATATCTTGTTGAAAGATTGAATTCCTTACTTCAGTCTGCTTCCATTTTTCAGACTATCAAACCGTTCTGGGAAACGGTGGCGAGCCCATCACCTCTCTAGATGACGGTAAAAATAAACGTCAGAAGTCAAATCGTGCTCTAACTTTAACTCTTTGCAATGGCTCCCACGAATGCATTGTGCATCGCGAACCCACCAACGCAAAAAATGTAAAATAGTTTTGACATACCTACGATCACTTTTGTCATGTCATGATGACAAAAGCGCGAGCAACTCTTTGAGGAGGCTGGTTCATACTTTAACTGGAGAAAATGGATATATGAGGGAAGAGTAAAAAAACGGTGGTGCATAATCTTTTTTCTCATTTGAAAATCAAATATATTCTAACCGATTTCAAACGACTACAGTTAATATTTCAACAACTTGCAAAGAAACAAAAAAATAAATCATTTTATACAAATAATACTTGTATATCAAATGAGGAATAATATCAAACATCTTATGGTACCGTGCCACAGCCAAGTACGTGACCGACAACGCGCTGCTCAGTTAAGTACGTTACAGACATGTTTCATTGTTTCTGGAAACGAAAAGAACGTTCAGAAACCTGCTTTTTCACATGAAGAGTAACGATATAATAGAAAATGAAGATAAGAATTGCTATAATAATAAATTAGGTAATTTTAATAAATCAGAATTTTTTAATAAATCAGATAATAATAAAAACCCTTCAGGACGTAGGGATAGGGAGCGAGCCATAACCGAGTTGGTAAATACTCGGAAGATAGAGGTCTGGCTATATAGAGCATGGAAAGCCGATGCACCGTACTGTAAAGATTACTTCCACTCACATATCAATCCCTCAGCTGTTGAATCCCTTGTATTTGCAAAAAAAACGCGAGATGGCAGTATGGGCGCAAATAAGCAATCATATCTATTACGGGTACGGATTGCGAAGCTGCAAGGTATTGAAATATAATGGCAAAGGATGGAAAAGGTGAGGCAACGGTCGACGGATCAAGTTGGGCGGATATGTATGCAAAACGATCGCAAACGATATGTATAATGGAAAAACGCTTTCTTGAGGTCATGGTTAATGGAGTGCAAGCGCGCCGCCGAACCACACTGTACACGCATAAGACCAAGCGCGCGCGCGCGCGCCCGATTTCACAAATGGTTGCTTACTGATCGGATTGAAATTTGCTTTTATTTGCTCTTATTTTCTGTCGATTTCATCGGAACATTATTTATTCGTCAACGTTTGAAAAATGCCGCTCTTAGAAGACAGTTGAAGTTGTGGATAATGGTAAAGCGAAAGAGACTAAATGGAGAAATCGACAGAGCACAATTCTACGAAAGCCCCCAAGACAGCAGGGGTTAAGTTGGTAAAACTATATTTATTGAATGACACTATATTGAATACCATGCGCCGGATACCGTCAGTCCTTGATACGAGGACGGTTCACAAAAGGCTTGTACCCATGACGGGTATGTTACTAAGTTGTACGAATTGACGACTGTACCACGTGTACCCTGCTGTACCGACCTTCCACGTGTAAACCGACTGAGCGACTGAGTAGCCATCAACATTAGTTGAACCCTTCTTTATACCCTTCGCAAGTACACCGCTTTCTGATTAGTCAGAATGGGATACATTGAAACTGAACTGATAAGCGGTGTGGATTGTGGACAATAATTAACTGCATCCATTCCGTTACGAATATCCCAACTTAAGTCCGGGACCTTCTGAGATATATATCTCAATCCACTTTTTTTTTGGCAAGTTTTAGTCAATTGATTAACTCGTACAGGTAAGCTCAATTTATTTCGGAACACATTTATCATTCGATTTTATTCGACCGTAAGCATTCGCGAACGGGTTCTCCTTCTCATTAGATGTGGCCCAGGGTGATTCAATGTTTGCTACATCCCTCTGCATGATCTGAAAGCTGCAGTTTTCAATGTTATTTTGTTAACTCTCTTTTAGTGTCTTTGGTCGTCAATAACCTTTCACGCCGCTGAATGTTCTTGCCTGCTCGCCATTGCACGCAGTAATTGATTTTTTCTTTCATTTACACACATCACGCAATTTAGCCACACTAAAAGCTTTAGTTTTGGGGCCTGTTTTTCCTGTCAGGCGCATGCAGTTTAGTTGCATTTTGCTTTCCACCCATTCACTTTGATCATTCTGCAATTGGTTCGCCTTACGAAGTTATCTCCATAACACCGTAAAAGAAGTCCCGGCAGAATCACTTTGCATTAATTTGGTTACAGAATCGTCATGGATCTACTCCCACACGTCGAGGGTCTTGAAAAGAAACAAAAGAAAGAAACGAAAGATACCAAAGTAATCTGACGTGACTGTCCTCGGGCAATTGTGTGAAGCGAAGTTAATGTGGAAGTGGAAATGGCACACACATGCTTCCCAGATGAGCCACAATCGCTTACGATCGGATTCATACTTAAGCAAAAGGTTCACATATTTGACAGTGTTGCTTACAGTTATTGCAAAATGACTTAAAAAAACGGGCTTTTCAAAACATAAAATTTTTGGCTGTTTCTATCCGGTTGTTTAATATTTCAATATGTAATTTTATATCCTTTATAATTGTGTAAAGTAAGATGTATCTGCATACAAGCAATGCTACGAATACCTGTTGTATTATACTAGTTTAAATTGGTAGGTACCAATGACGATGCTTCCTTGCACTACAAACAGACTGTGCATTTTGAATAATATTTAGTGGAAATTCTCAGCCTGACGAATAAGACAAATAGTGGAATTCGCTAACGAATCCGGCAGTCCAGATCGGTGGTAATTGATATGTTACCGTCGATTTTAAATGAGGTACCGTTCAAGGTAATCGATTTTATCATCCTTGACAGAGAAGATGCTGTAACCCCAGGTAGCCACCA
Organism: Anopheles merus; assembly: GCF_017562075.2. Lineage (NCBI taxonomy): Eukaryota > Metazoa > Arthropoda > Insecta > Diptera > Culicidae > Anopheles > Anopheles merus. Next base: position 57,176,460 of record NC_054082.1, read on the forward strand.
AGATGAGGATTCTTGGAGACGAATCTGCTTTGCACATCGTAAACAATCTCACCAACTCCAAGCTTATGGAGAGAAGTCAATGACAAAACGAAGTGGGATTGTAGAAACAGAGTATTTATTCTCCTTGCGCGCCGTTGCCAGTGACTTTAGTGAAACCAGTACACACTAAGCTGTTTGCACTGTAAATTGTTTAACTAATATTGACAGTGCGCTGGTCACATTGAAATGGAGGAATTAATTTTGATCTCATCACGTCTTTTCTTTCCCGCTCGACGATCAAACAATCAAACCGCTCTGGAGCATTGCGAACGTTTGGTTGAGTCTATTCTGTTCTCTGTTCAAATATGTTTATTTATTATCCAGCTAATAACGCTCACATTCCTCTCAGCTATTGTAAACGGATTAGGCCGGACACCGTACTGTCTTAAGCAATGCAGAAGCTTCAATTTCGGGTATCTCGAAGCTACCTGTTTTTTTTTTATTAACCAGGACATCTAATACTAAGCTGGGTATAGATTATTTATTGGATTAGGTATCAAGTTACTTATCTTGTCGGGAATTGCTTCTTGCATGCTTAATTTCATTCTGTTTGCAACGCCGTCGCAAATGTTACGCCGTCGAAAAAGTGCATATGCTGAGCAGCTCTTTCAAACGACTTTTCGAGTGAAGTAAAATAAAAAAAATACACACACCAAATATAAGTTCAATATCTTTCGACAATAGTGAACACTTCAAGGCAATTTGATAGCAGGTAGCAACGTTGGAAAGATAAATTAGCAAACCCTTCTTTAATTTCAGCTGCTCGTGCGATGGATGCAGTGAATTAGAAAAAATCAATGTATCCCTTTTCTTTCGCCAATCCTATCGCTTGGTGTAAGAAAACAAAAATGAACTAAAAATCTTTTTTGTTGTTGAGTGGTAAATGGCATGGTCTATATGCAACAGGCTAAATAGGTTAATATTTAACCAGATAGACCATGGGTAGGCAAACATATTTTGCAATTTGCCATGCATGGTTCCAATAAGTTTTAAACCCAGTACAACGTGAAGAGAGCATTATTGTTGAAATTATTTTTTTTTTCGCATTTCAACAACGTGGTATTGATTGCTGAAAAAATGATTTTAAGAATAATAACACTAACCGTTAAGTACTAAACGGCTACTAGTTGATATTTATTGAATAACTACATTACACTGAATTAATGTTTGAGAGAAAGTAAGGGATTACAATGAAATTTGTTACAGACTACATGCTTTGACCTCAGTACAGTACGTAATTGAATTTCCGAAGTATATATCATAATTTCGGCCGGTCTCGTGGTACAGATGTCAACTTACCAACTTGCCCGTCATGGGTTTAAGATCCGAATGGACCGTGTCCTCATACGTAGGACTGACTATCCTGCTATAGGTAAACAATAAGCCACTGAAAGCCAAGCTCACTAGTGATACAGGCAGGCCTTGACCGACAACTAACGATGTTGTGCTAAAAACAATAAACAATCAAATTTAGAATTCATCATACAAAGTCTCAAATTTAGAAAACATCATACAAAATTTTTGCATGCAGTCTTGTTAAGTTCTTCAATCTCTGACCCTTGCAAAACCGGCCCTCGCCTCTGGGTTCCCAAATGGAGTAACCAATCAGTAAATCATGTAGATCAGGTATGTCAAACTGGCAGCCCTCGGGAAATATTTTGAGAATTGCTAGAAAAGCGGAAAAAGGAAAGAAAAACATTGTGAACCAAAAAATCTGTTATTACTATTTGTCGAAGGATATTAAATTTTCGAAAGTAGAACAATTATTATGTAGCTATATTTTTCAAAACTAACATTAATGTAGGGAAAAGCGCGGCAAAATGGACCTGGTAAGGATTTTTGTCTGTATGTTATTGGTTAAACCCCTTTAGAGTATTATTTTGGCAGCAATCGATACTTCAACATCTTATTCATGAAAAACAACCAGAAGTTTACGCATTAATAACAAATATTTATCTTTAAAACGAATTCTAAAAATCAACGTAAAAAGCCGTGAAAATGTATTGGGCGGGGTAAAATGGTCTTGCTATGGGGCAAAATTGTCTTACACGAAATGTTAAAACACATCAAAACGAAGGGGAGAAACGGACCCCAACATTGAACTTTAGGCTTACACACACACACACACACACACACACACACACACACACACACACACACACACCACACACACACACACACACACACACACACACACACACACACCACACACACACACACACACACACACCACACACACACACACACACACACACACACACACACACACACACACCACACACACACACACACACACACACACACACACACACACACACCACACACACACACACACACACACACACACACACACACCACACACACACACACACACACACACACACACACACCACACACACACACACACACACACACACACACACACCACACACACACACACACACACACACACACACACACACACACACACACACACACACACACACACACACACACACACACACACGGCTCTGACCTTAGAATTTTGCATCTTTTTTATCGATTGTAGCCACATCTGATTTTGTCATAATCATACCACCATAAAAATCAGTAAACATTCAATATGTATGACTACATTTTTCTAACCAAAAATCAAATATTTTTCTTAGCATTGACCGTTCAACCATACCATTGAAATTCAATTAATTTTATGAGTGAATAAAAAAAATGCTTTTACCGAAAATTACCGAATTTGCTTTATATTTCCTACCGATAATCTCTTAAAACAATCTGGTCACTCCGCGCCAGCAATCGGCCTGCGGAAATCAATTGCTCCTAGTCAATAATCCATTGCTCGTAATCAAAAATAGTCAAGAATCTATTGCGACTATTCAAATAAAGTATGCTGCTAGTCTAAACTCAATTGAAAAACCCTGTATACTGATTTGACACATCAAATGTTAAATGCAAAATAAATGTATTAAACTTAACCTTAAACATGTATTTGTTCATTTGTTCATTTATTTAAAGCTGCTTGAAGTCTTAAAGCATTCTTTATTATGAGTGTACTAAGCTACATAGTTTTAACATGTCTTTTGAAGATGAAGATGAACAGTTTTTAAGGTCGTTAAACCTTTAAAACGTTCTGAAGACGCTTATAAGACTGTCTGTTTAAATTAAAATTGGAATTGATGACTGGCTTTAATCAACCTGTAAACGTATTCTTAAGCACAATTAAAGACGTGTTATTTAAGAGTAAAAGTAGCATTAAGATCAATTGATCTTATGAAATGCATATTAAGTCTTGGATGAAGGGAACTTGGAACAGACTACACAGGTTGTACCTGAAATTGTTGTTGTATTTAATTTAGCTTTTCTTTTAGCTTGCAATGGGTGGTTTTCTCCCCTTGCAAAGATTATTCGATATCTGTCTAATTCTAATAACCTATGCAGGGGATAAAACTGATACTATAAATATAAATAAACATATAATATAACTATAAATAAATACCGAGATTTGGGGTAGTACCGTGGTACAGTCGTGAACTCGAAGTACTCAATAACATGCCCGTCATGGGTTCAAGCCTAGAATGGACCGTCCCCCCGTAACAAGGATTGACTATCCGGCTGCGTAGTAATCAATAAAGTCTCGAAAGCCTGTATAGGCCGGCATGTCCGCTTAGGACGTTACGCCAAATAGAAGAAGAAATACCGAGATTATGTAAATATGCGTATACCAGGTTCCGCTTATCTCTGACACTGCATGTACGCGGAGAGTCTTAAATCTTGTTAGTCTGCACAAGCGCTTCCTAAAGCTATGTGCTATTTAAAACGATCTTAGCCACACATATTACACTACAAATCGTTTGAACTTGTGATCAGGATAGTCCTTCTGATCTAAAGTCAATTAAATTCATTTTTATTTATATGATTGTTGATTTGTGTGTCTAATATGTGTTAGTCTTGTTGTTATTTTGATAAACAAAATCATAGTTTACATGGCAAATAGAAAAATGGCAATTTTCAAAACGCTGTTCATGTCATGTGTGACACAGCTTTTGATGCAAACATTTTTTTTATGGATTTGGACTAAAAAGATCTATATAATTGAGGCGCTTTGATATTTTTCAAATTATTATAATGTATTTCAATAGTGAAATTTTCTTGGTATGGATTTCTGCTCATACGCGAGCGATTTCATCAAAAAAAATATCAGGACGACATAATAATGCTTAAATAATTCTCATCCTTTATTATGACTTCATATTCAATCCTCAATGGCATATTCCATCTCAAGAACATATCCATCGCAATATGCTGTAATTTTGATAGTTTATTTGCGCCTCACATCTCAAAAGTCTAGAAATGGTTTTAACTAGTAGTCTTAACAGAGTTCTGCAAATAAGCCCTTTCAGTCTAAAGTGAGTTTTCTTATAGTCTTATTAGAACATACACGACATTCAAATGAAAAAGAAAGACTTAATGTAGCAATAACCGTAGCAACATCGTTGAAACTATAATCCTGTTGTTCTTTGAATATCTATCAGTTCTTTGTTGTCTATCAGTTGTTGTTGTTGTTCTGTTCTTTGAATATCTATCAGTTACTGATTACCCAGCAGGATAGTCAGTTCTGGGTACGAGAGGCACGATCCATTCGGGGCTTGAAGCTAGGATGAGCAAGCATGTTTGTAAGCCGCACGAGTTGACGGCTACCAGGTCATAAAATTAATACTATTAAAGCTTTAATTTGGACTTTTGATTTTGATTATAAAAGTCAAAGTAATAAACTACATATTTTAACCTTTATCCCATTAAAGTCTATCTCCTTTAACCTTTAAAGTCATCACGAGCCGCCTTAAAGATCTATGCTATAGAGAATAGTTGCGATAGTTTGTTGACAGTCCAACTAAAAAACAAACGATTGTAAAAAAATATGCGATTATTGGAATCTGAACTTTCTTCATCAAAATTGAAATAGCATTTTGGGTGAAAACGCGAACCTTCGGGTTACGCTGGTTCTTCAAAAATACTACTACCCCTGATCTTGGCAACCCCCAAATTTCATGGTAAACGTTAAAAAGTGCTAAAGAGCACATGTACGTTAAAATGAGTCTAATGGCATAAAATGCGATTTCAAAATAGAAAGGATGAACTAACTGATAAAGACGAGTTTCGCCATGTTTCATGTTGTATCTTAAATGTGAGAAGCTACATTAATCATTTAACTTTTTTCTGCCATGATTGCATCAAGGAATTATCAGATTCACATTACGAGCAAAACTTTTGATAATGCTTGCAAATTAATTGTTCACGGAAATGCTATATTAACATGATGGAATAGAGTATTTTTGTAGTCACAGTTACTATTTATAGCTTTAGGAATTTATGATGTACGAATCGAAACGTTAGTGTGGTCAGCCTCATTATGCTCGGTAATAATATTTTTTATCACCAACTATAGTACCAACGTATCCGTAACCCTCAATCGATTGAAGAGTTAATTACGAGGCTTCTGCTGTCCAATCGTCGCTTATACTATCGACAGACCGCCTTCTTGAGTGTCGCAAATTGCTTTCGTCTCGCAATCTATATTTTAGCCGCACTGCCTATATTTCCCTGGTAATAAATGTTTTATTTTCTTAACCTCTCGCGAATGCGTATTGGCAACTTCGGGACATGCAATAGAGCTTTTTCGTTACTTTTTTCTTCTTCTTCAGCCTTTCCTGTGCTCATCCTTTGCGCTACTCTCGGTGATGGTCAATCATTTGGGCCGCTTTAGTGACGGTGCATTCGTCAGAAAATTGCACTCACCCGCTAGCGAAGCAGGAATAAAACAAGGAACAGCAAGCCGTAGCTGCTTTCGCTGTGGAGTAGTGGGTTAAAGCAAGACACATTGTGTGCTTCAAAAAAAGTAGGCTTCATGTACACATCATAACATGCAACACTATTGTGAGACATTTGGGTTGGATTAAAATGGATCAGAAATGCGCCCGAACGAAACGATAAATGCTGAATATGTTACACGATATATAGAATTTTAGTATAATATATGTATATTAAAAATAGCAGCTCTTCGGTCTGGTGTAACGACTTACGCGTCAATACTGTCCTATTCATACTTATGAGACTTATTTATTACCACAAGTAGCCGGAGAGTCAGTTGTTGTTACGGGGGACGGTCCATATGGGTTTTGAACCAACGACTGGAGGTTGTTAAATCGTTTGGCGAGTTTACGACCGTACAACAGGATTGCGTTGATATACACATACAACATATAACCCATTTTTACACCTTAAGCATATTATGTATAACAAATTAGCTTATTGTATTTAAAAGTTTCAATAAGTTTCCATTTGCTTTGTTCACTGAATAGCACACTCAAGCCAGGTCGGGTTCAAATTTTGATTTCATTGATGATTGTTGTAAATTTCGTAAGGGCATGGTTGTTTCACGTGATGCATTTCATTCAATTCGGTAAGAAAGTCAAAAATTAGTAAAATGATACGAATGACAAAGTAGAATAAAACGACATCAAATTTACATACATTTTTTGTATACGACTAAAATGATCCATAATAACTTTATTGCATGGTAGTTGCAGCTAATTTGGGGATCGCTGTTATAGTGAGCAATAGCTTGTATGTGGGTAGATTGGTGGATTGGAATGGAACCTGCCGTTGGGCCAAAATATCTGCTTTACAAAACAACGGTTGCAAGTATTGCCCTAGATTCAATCGTTTGAGTAAAATGCGAAACATACATTTTCAGCACAAAATTACATACACCAGCGACACAACGAAACTGAGGAGCTCTCAGTTTTTCGTCGTTGTTGGTACTCATTAAAAAGTGACCAGCTCTCGGAAACAAGATACAAAAGTGCTAACCAGTTACCAGTGCAAGGGATATGTAGCATCGCTGTTGGAACATGCGTCCAACGACGACGTTGTTGGGGACACTGTAAACTGCCAGTGTGTTTGAGTACATAAATCGAGGAGGAAAGCAAAACAAGTATACACTAAAACATGAACGCAAGTAAGCAAGCAACTGACTGTAAAGCTAAATTTAATGACTTAATTACGAATCAGGCTATCTTGCGTGTTGGTTATCGAGGGATATTTTTGCAAGTTTGCTTTGCACTCAGACCCCCAAGGGACGCCGTTAATGTATACAGACGAAAGAAAAGATGTGCTTATGCAGATATAGTTGAAGCTTACATCGTAAATACGTAAACTGCTGTATTCGAATAATGTAAAAATGACTTTTTGAACATAATGAAGTGCACAATAGATATACTAAAAAAGAAGAATTTTTATACAAAGCACTCGAATATATGTTATCAAACTGTAGATAGTATGTAATCATTTTAAAAACATAATTATAGTCTAATTATTGTTTAATTATCTTCTTCTTTTGACACAATAACCGTTGTCGGTCAAGGCCTGCCTATACCACTAGTGGCCGTGACTTATTGATTCCCCCCCATAGCAGGATAGTCAGTCCTACGTATGGCGGCACGGTCTTTTTGGGGCTTGAAACCATGACAGGCATGTTGTTAAGTCTTACGAATTGACGACTGTACCACAACCGTAGCATATTTATATTTCTCATTAAACAATTAAATTTCATTAAATTAAATCATTATTGAAAAGTTCAATCATAGTATAATTTAACTTAAATAATAATTAAGTGTTCTTCTTTTTTTTTTTGGTGTAACGATCGACACGGTCATGCCGGTCTATACAGGAAACCTGTAGGCCTATTTGAAGACTTATAAAATACCATCCAGTACAATCTAGTATCTAGTATAGTAGTAGGACGTTCTTCCATCACCAATGATTAAACAAAAATACATAGTGGTAAACATTAACGAGCTTTAATACGTATTTTGTAATCTGTTTAATTCCATTTAAGGAAAAAAAAGAACCATACATGATCATGGCATAAATCTTACAAGCTTCTAAAATTGCCACGTTTTACCTGGGCTGAGTTTAGAAAGTTTTAAGCCAGCCTCGTGACTCCAGAATAGTTTCGAATACATGTAAAGAAATTTAGCATGACCCGCTTTTCTTAGATATCAAGTCTGTTTTTTTTCTATACGATTAAATTCGTTTTTCTAGATTTATCTTTTTCAGATTACTACATTGCTCTTTATATGCACATATAATACAACCTGAAAATTGTAGCTAAAAGATGGTATCTAAGAGCCAAGGTGAGAAAGAAGCCGAGATACATTTTTATGATTTGGTTAATATCATGGTCAACTTCTGCTGGTTTTGGCTTAATTGATGTCGGTGCAAATTAGGATAGCTACTTTTCGTATTTTCGATTTGTATAGAAGTGAAGGTAGTAAATAATACAGCCTGTTTTAAAGATTTTTGTTTTTTCTTTTAGTAGAAGGAATCGGTTAGAAATTTTTAGACTTGAAGTGAATATGAATAATTGAGTTAGTGAATATGAAAAAGTAAAAAGTTATACGCAACTTGGTAAAATATTATATTAAAATATTCTGACCATTGAATATGTATCGTTGCAAACAACGATTGTTTATTTAAATCAACCCCTTTTTTATAATTAAGATAACTTGGCCTTCTTCTAAAAACAAAAATATTTTTTTGTCACAAACATATATTTATCGCTAACGTGCAAGGGAATAGTCTAGTTCTATTGGCCGTAGAAAATTACTCATCATATTACATAGTCATGAGTACACGAGTTATGCAGAAGGTAGTAAACAGTAAGCAATTATGCACGGGTTAGGTCGAGCATGAGCACGCTCGCACCTTCTATCTCTGACATACACGATCAACTCTGATGAAGATACGGAGATGAGTAAACGACACCGTTGACGATGAAAAGACGAACGAAAGGATTAATGATCACGTTTCGAGAGGTGAAAGATTTATTGCCAGTAATCACAGCCGGAGGATGCCGCTGCGTGAGATTGATTGGAATTTCGACACCGAATGCGAGTGGATAGGGAAGAAAAGATTGGTTGCCTCGAGCCATGTAAGGGACTGGTCGGGATAACCATATCTTTGAATATAGGAAGCCCCCGACTATCTGTCATATGCGATCAAAGAATCACCTAAGGAAGGAAGGAATATTTTATAGTGATTTCACTCCAGTATTTCAGCAAATGAAACACGACCAAGAAACAGGAACTAGACAGTCCAGTGTAGATTTGACGTTCTTCCATCACCAATGATTAAACAAAAATAAAAACATTGGTAAACAATAACTAGCTTAATACGAATATTGTTATGTTTGATTCCATTCAAGGAAAGAGTGCTACAGCGACTCAAGTTCTGCTTTTCGGTCACACCGCGGGAGGATTTTCAGCAGTTATCATAGGCGCCAGCAATAGGCCTGGTGCCGGTAAAGTTCAAAAGAATCTTACGACTCAATACTGATGCGGATGATTCGACTATAGTTCTTTCGCTTTGAACGGCATTCCGTGTCTCATCCTGGGAGTGGTCGGTTTGTTTTTAGGTTATTTTCCATCGTTGAACTGGTCATCCGCATCGTTATTACATGCTGTTGATGCTTAGTTTTGTTCGGTAGATTAGCTTGATCGTTGATGACTCAATCAAATCGAGTATAATTAGGCGTTATTAGTGATGATAGTCCATTTCTTTCGTATTCTTAGTCCTTATAATGCGTCATGCCCAAGAAACACTAATACTATGAAAGTCTATGCTACGACGACAGTCATAGTTCGATTCACGTGGTGTAGTAAATTTTGATCCGTTTTGTTTTTATTATATGCTCTTTGAAATGAATCGTTAGTATTTTTATCGTTATAGAAAATTTCTTATCATTTTTTATCATTAAGCTAACATTTTTTCTTTGCCAGTAACATCGTAACTATCGCCAGTATCGTGTAACTATTGTTTATAGAATTTTGAAAACAAATCTCATTAACGGGTATCAATTTTGGTTAATTCTTTATGATTTATTTTTTGGTTATCAGATGTTTGAAAACGGAACTGTAAGATTGTCTATAATCATAGTAGAACATAGTACTAAGAACTTACAAATAAGCTGTGTGTTCGATAAGAGAACTGAGCAATGCAGTCAAAGAGCACGCGTATAGTTGAAGAGTGTGATCACCAATGGTTATGATTTAGAGGCTTCACAAATCTATTGCACGGTTCAAAGGGTTATCATCTGCAGTGAGGTGCAATGCTTCCTACTGAAAAATAACGATGGCGATGGTTTTGATGCATCATTATTCTTGGTTCACGTCATCACTTCATACCATGCCTGATTCATTTTCGTTTCTTTTGCAGATGAAATGTATGTTAAGTTATCGATTTTTTATTTATTTATTTCTACAAATATACGTATCAAAAAGAGTGGAATTTAATATTATTTGAACGTGAATCATAAATTTGTTTATTTATGAAGAAACGCGTAGTTAGCGGAGAACTCTTACAGTGTAAATTTGCAATTCCACATCAGTGTAAAGTTATATATACATACATCAATAATTTGTGGTTTATAGGTATGTTGATGATGACTAAATTAATATTTAACGGGAATGAATTTTAATAATTCATCTCCATGCGTTTCGAGTGTTTTTTTACGCAATCGGCTAAGTGCAGATCACATACGAAGCGATCGCCTTCGCTTTCACTTCGGATATTGAACGAGTGTGGTATCTTGCACAAAACCGTCGCGTGGTCCGTTCTTCCATCTCAAATACTCAACAAAATACAGCATGTTCATGTTCTTGCGATTGAGGATCTGTATGTGTGTTGTTTGCACTCCGAAAACCCTGTTTTACCATTATTTTTAGTAAAATGTTTGAGGTAATACCACTATTAAAACAGCGTATTGTCAAATTTTCTGAAAAATAAATTGTCTTTTAAACACTTATAAATTGAAAATAAATAAAATAAATTATATTAAGCAATACGGCCTTTTTGGACCATTCCTCCTCAATATTAAAATTAAAAATGTGTATATTGATAAAAATAATAGATAAATAAATAAATAAATAAATAAAAAAAAATAAATAAATGACTATCCGGCTGCGTGGTAATGAATAAAGTCCCGAAGGCCTGTATAGGCCGGCATATCCGCGTAGGATGTTAGGCCAAATAGAAGAAGAAAAAGACGATCTTAATTAATATTTCAATAGTACGGATTTATTTAACTGCAACTTTCAACAAGAAAAAAAAAGTTGGTTTTTTGATAATATTTTATTCGCACATAATAGCCGACTGGTTGATATAATATGTCGAGCCGAAATGATTTCTCTCTTGTGTTATACTCCGGAACCACCGGTATACTGTACCAAAATGCAGGAAGGTTTAACATTTTCTACATCACCTGTGTTTCCTTCATCTTTCTTCGAAATTTTACCCCCAGTTTCTTGTGCATCTTTGGTCATCTTGCAGCACGGGTCCCTCGGGAACGAGCAATCATGACTGCGGCTTCTTTATCCAATCGAAAAAGCTCGATGGCTGTGTAAGGTTCTGATCCACACGAGCCACATGAGTGCAATAGTATCCGCGGAAACAGTTATACCGTCTCTTTTGGCACCAAGCAAATAAATGAGGACCCAAAAATAAACAAGCGAAAACGCTGATAAAAGTCACGCAGCCAGGCGAAATCTGAGGCACCGCGGTATTATTATGACTGCGGATATAATATACGCTCTGCACGCTCAGGTAGACCACACTACCTCATTATCAGGCCAGCCCTTGCGGCCCTATAGAGATGTGAAATGATGTTGTTGAGAATCAATCGGTTTTCCATTGCACGAACTCCTCTTCACTGTACACTGTACACGGTAAGTCATGAATTCACAAAAGCAATGCTATGGAAAGGGATCCCCCTGCAGGGCTCAAAACGCACTCATGAAACCATTCGCATCGCATTCGCTAGAACTCCATTTTTTGTGCTTGTGTACCATCTCTGTTGTAACCTGTATTTTCCAGCGTCATATCTAAAGGGCACGTAAACAGCAGACCCACCGACTCACCGACGAAAGGATGCCTCAATCGTCAATTTTCTGATGAGGAGTAAAACGAAGATAATGGCTTAATTTAGTTATTTATACTTCCGCGCGATCCAACTTGCACAACAAAGGGTCTGTCCCAGTGGAGTGTCTTGAGTAGGATCGCACGGTATTTTTATTTTAAGCTTTGTTCCAACCACCTCCCAGGTCAGATGAACTGCGATAGAATAAATTCATTCTGCAATCTCCATCAGTTGCATCTCATACAACAAAGCAAACGCGAAGACATCGCCGACCTTATTTGTTTTGTTTGATTTGTACGAATATGAAAAAAACGATCAATTGAAAGCTATGTGAAATACGTCTTATAGACTAAAGACAAATAGAAAAATGCGATGCAGTCGATTAGGTAGTTCAGAAAACTTTTCAGGCAGTCACATTTGTTCTGATGATACTGTAGAGATACAAAATTGAAAACGTTCCTTTTATACAGCATTCTCTAACTGTTTATTACTTGATTCAAACAAATCCTTCGATTTACTTAATCGGTTTAATTTTGTAATATGTAATTTAGGTTATTGTTAACAAATGCAACTGTTGGTCTGATAGGTTTCCTTTTATATTTTAATATTATATCCTAATATTATTTGTCTGAGACTGCCGGTTTTTTTGAAGTCAATACAAAATTGTCTATGAAAAATGGTCTCCTTTGTGAATATACTGGCAAAACATGTATATGCAAACTATTCTAACTTAAAACAGTGTCAAATACCGATATTCAATATCAATTAGTATTTAGGAAAACTTGGAGGATCTTCTCTTGCGGTTTAAGGTTTTTTTACCAACAGTAATCGAGTTCCGGTTGTGGAGATTTTTTCCAATCATTGTATTATTTATCCTGGTGTAAGCCAGATGAAAAAGAAGAGGAAATTACATCTGTGCTCCCGATTGTTAGCTTGCTTTCGCTCTGTACACAGCAATCCCTGATCATTGGTTTTAGTCGACATCATGATATGAAGAAAGTTGATTAATTTCTTTTTGATCTCTTTTATAGAGCAACATGCATCGCAACAACATGCATGTTGTTTAGAAAAAAAATGTCTTTATAGTTTCATGTGTTGTCGGCTTCGACCGGATATGACTGACAAATCAATATTTTTACCATGTTTTTTTACTTCTAGACAATGTACCAAACTCAACCAAAAGATCAAAATAGACAATACAATCAAAGTAAATCCATCCTGTCTGTCTGGCCGCTACTGCCTTTGATGACATGTGCAAACCTATATGTTGCTACCCATAGAAAATAGATTTGTTATCGTTACTTTGAAGTTCTTTAAAACTTTGCATTTTGAATAGAACAACATGCATGTTTATTTACAGAAACACTATATCAGGTCACATATTTTGAATATATTTGAATCGATGTAAAATGTTATGCTTTTTATGTTGTTGAATCTCTTTTCAATAGATAACTATTGAGTACAATTCAAGTAATTTAAAGCTGCATTATTTAGTGTATGTTGTATAAAATTTGCGTTACATCGCGTTACGTTACTATGGTGTGTTGAATATTATTGCAGGGAATGGAACATGTAGAAGAACAGTCATAAAAAAGCAAGCTACTGGGAAGAATGACCTGTTGCGATGGGAAAGAAAGAAAGAAAGAAACCCGTCCATTTTCTCCTTACTTGCGTATGACGTACGCATCATGTAGATGATTTTTTATGTTCAGTAACTATTTATAAAGACAAGATAGCTAACTGCTAAAACAGATCAGCGTTCTAGCGAATGGTTTGAATTAGAAAAACACACGCGAAATGTGAAAACCTCAAAGACACGAACAGCGGACGCAAAACGAGAAATTAAATAAGTGATTAAATGAACACGAAACCCACGGTAAAGGATAATTTTCTTGTTGTGTGTAGCATAGGGAACGTAAACGTTGTATTCCCGTGTGCTTCCGATGCTGTTGTCCGATCAGTTCCGCACCTTCAAAGGTCGCTTCAAATTAAGGAAGATAGAGAGGCCAATAAGCCAAGTGTAAGAGCGAAAGAGCTAGTACATAAATGGAGCAGAGACGCGTGTATGCTCGTGAAATATATATATTTTTTGGGACCCTGCACGAAAGCCTTTAAACCCACGGCAAGTAAATATTGCTGTCCGAAGAAGCTGGCAAACGGCAAACAGACCATTCAAAGCGAGACGGAGGAATCATTAAAGAGATACCTCTTAATTTTCTCACCCCCTTGGTGGACTAATGAAACGCGTTTATTGGCGTTGAACCAGGCTCCTCAGCTCGAATACCGTCCCGACCATGATGATACTCAATGATTTCTTAGTTTTGTTTCTGTTTCGGGCTCTCTTCCTATCTTCTCATCGCTTTTTTTCCTTTCCCGTTCTTCCACACTATAACGTGCAATGTCCAGGACCACGAGTCTCGCGTCTTGTGGAACTAAAAATTCTTTGATTATCTTGTTTATATTCCTCCGCAACGCGCATCACCCTGGGATTTTATTCTTCCAATTCGGCCTCGGGGAGCCACTACGAAAGAATAAACGAACTAACTAACGACGAAATCAACCATCCCGCATCTCCTGCATGATGGGTTCTACCATACAAAAAACGAGTTCTAAAGAGAAAGATCTTTTGACAATTTCGCTAGATTGTGATTGTTTTTTGTGTCCTTCTTCTCGAGTCTTTGTGGCTTCGATTTTGCTGCCACCAGATTGAACCATCATAAAAAGAGACACGTGAACAGTCTCGCAAGATAGGGTCCACACTTGGAATAATGATAGCAAAAACTTACCTGAGGCAATCCATGTCTCTCTCATACATCGGCTGAATTGAGTTGTAAACGGAAAAGTTGTTCAACCATCTCTGCTAGGTCACAAGGCAGCTTCAGTGCCTGACTTGACTATGGTTCGATGGAACACGGTTTGCGAAATACGATCGCAAAACGTATTATAACAAGCAACTCTTGGGCTGATCTTGTCGACAAGATTTCCTAAATCTCAGTTCACAGCACGAATCGACGCACCGTCGGCAATCGAATGGATTTTTATTTCCTCTGTGACCATCTAGAATCGGTTTTTGGGTATTATTAGTTGCAGCCTTCCTGCATTGGCCTCGACTTTTATTCGAATACAGAGTAACACCGCCTACGGCGAGGGTTTCAAGCTCGGTTAATTTATAACCTACCCTTTCAAAGCAGAGCAACGGGTATTGCATCCATACTCACGCTGAGCGGAGAGCGCCTTTTTCGTTTCCTCATCCTTCTTTCTGTCATACGATAGAAGAGGGCACGAAAAACTCGCACCATACATCCCAGCGACGGGTGGCTAACCAACAGGTGTACCAGACCAGGAATCGTCCAGGAATGGCGCTGCATGACACTACGCGCTTTGCAAATTTATTATTAACGTAGGGATTCTACTGTATAAAACATGCCTGTTCATATCTGTTATTTTTCGATTGCACACAGCACGCAAAGCCTTTTCTATTGTTATCTGTAGTTCTTTCTTATTTGTTAATATAAATACTTACAATATTCTATTAAATGTTTGTGCGATGGAGACGCATGGCTTGTTATCGCACGTGTAGATAAGAACATGCAATAAAATACATGGAAATGTGTGCGAACATTCTATTAAGCCTTATGGTCAACGCCAGGCAAAGGTTTCAGTACCACCGAGCATGTCAAATTGTTAGATGAAGTAATCATCGAACAATCAACAAACACAAAACAAAATCTATCACTATTGGAAGGATCCCTGTCCATGTCGAATCAGAAGGAATTACATCGTGCCTTAGGCATCAAAAATGGCCCTTAATTTTTTTTCTGGCATGGCATATTACGCGTAAGCTGGCTCAGAGAAAGGTAGAATGTCTGAATCTTATTTTCTGAACCTGTTGCAACTTACACAGCAGGTATGCTTGATACAGGTAGAAATAACTATCTGTAAAATTTCGTTATGCGTTTCGAAAATAACATGCAAAAATGATTATTTCATGATGTTATACAAGAATAAGTAAACAGACAAAACCTAACAAAACTGCTGAAACAGCGAAAGACCCGAATGTATAAACAGAAAACTCAAGCAGGCCGGTTCTTCGTTGGTATGAGTAAGCATGACATTGGGAGTACGCAAAACGAGGTGAAAATACGCTACAAATACGAGTTCATGGAACGACAACGCAACGCTGCTGGCAAACAAACAGCTTGATCACGATCATCATCGTCAGCAACATCATCATTGTCGTCGTCATTGAACGCGTCGTCGTCGTTTTCAGCAACGCTAGCTATAACGTCACCATCAACAGCAGCAGCAGTCAACGTTTGAGGACTTTATTTCTTCTGGGCGAGCCATTTCTTCCACCAGACGATTATCGGCAGTTCCGCTTTGGTAGCGTCTTTCGTATTCCATGTTGTTTTCGTTGTCTCCTGTCGCCCACTAACACTGCCACTGTCATCTTACTCTCGCATGATCACGATCGATACTCTCTTGAGTGAGAGAGGGTTCTTTCACTCTCACCGGGACATGTTTCTGCTCTACGCTTTGATTACATTTCATTCACTCTTAACTGGAGTGTAGGTATGTTACATCTCTTTCTCACAGAGGACGAACAAGTTAATAGACACGTACACAATGGCAACCATAGGATGGTGCTTCCACTAACACCCACAGAGGCTTGTCTGAGAAACAGCCGAACCGGTCGAGACAGGGTATAGCAACCTTGCATACGAAACATAGGCGAATCTTTTATTCATTTTCGAGTTGCTTATCTGGTAACTGTTTGTGTTAGGAACTTTAGAATAGTTTCATATAGAAATTTTTATTCGCATGATAAATGAATTAGTATGTTAGATCGTGATATATCTTTTATACCTGATTTACTTTATGCTAAATTACTTTATTATACAATCGGTCTCGGCGTCAAGTTTCTTACCCCTGCAGTACATGATCACTTCATTACCGAAAGCCAACTAGCGGCACCCGCAGCGACAACGCTCTCCTGCAGTGTTTTGAACTCTCGACTCTACATTTTGCGCCTACACGCACACACATCGATCGGGCCGTGAGCGCGACTACCAGATTGTATCGGAATGCTGGTGGTGATTGCTTGCCGCCTGCATGCCGACTTAGCACATTGCCAGTTTCACCGAGTCATACACAGTGCGAGCACGAGGCTTCGGGAGTGAACGGACGAATCTTAAATCAGCATCGATTGATCGGTCAATCGCGTGTTTCTTTAACACAATTAATTGTCATTTGACAGTGCCATAGTTAGATAGTGTGTGGTGTGTGGAATTTCATATCATGCGTAAATGATCGACGCATGGTGATAGTTTATCCGTACAACGCTTCCATTAGTTTTGTGTTTCTAGCCAAAAACCGGTGTTGATTCTCGTCATAATGTTGTGGAATTAGCATAAATTCAGTGAAAGAAAAGCGTACTAGTGCTTACTGTCACTGTACTCTTGAGCTGATGATAATCTATAAAAAAAAAGTGTATTCAGTGTATCGCTGCGTTTTAAGGTAACTGATAGCAGCGCAACGGAACGTAATTAACCACTTTTGTGATTAATTGTACGTACATACTCCTTACACATATTTTATCTCGAAGTTATTTTGTGACGTTTCACTAAACTACACCAGTTACAACAAAGAAAACCCAACAATGCATTATAAAGTGCAGAATATGCTTCAAAATTTGCTAAAAGCACCTGTCCCCATCCGTATGAATTATAAATTTGTGTAATTCGGCATGTTTTGGACGCACCATCTAGGGAGTGTTTGAGACGAAAGTGCCGCTAGATCGCTTGTTTAACAAACGTTTCAAAACTAGTGCGTGTAATTGTTCATTCTACATGGGGTCCATATTATCACAGTGGAAAAGAAAGAAGAAAAACATCCCCAAGTGATAGCGTGTCGTTTGAGCTCAATTAGAAAGATCGAGAAAAAAAGTGAACCAAATCTGTTCTTGATACAAGCTGCCAGTACTGCATGAATAGCGATACAACCAATTCACAATGCCAGAGAAAGAAACTTTCCACGAGCATATGCAAGTGCACCCATTCCACCATCCAGGTCATTCTCTGGCAGCTCATCATGCGCACCATCACCCACAGGCAGGATTGGCAGCGCACGGGTTAAGCGCAGCAGCTGCCGCAGCAGCAGCAGCAGCCGCAGCAGCGGCAGCGGTAACCAGCAACGGTGCAGGACCCGCCGGAAGTGGTGCGTACGGACCGCTGCAAATCCCGTCGGCATTTGTAGCATTCCACACTCAACTGCCTGCAGCAGCTGGGCTCGATCAGCGAGCTGCTCATGATGGTCGCTACCTATGGGATCCTACAGCACCTCCTTCTACCCCATCGTTTCATCACGCCCACCATACCGCACCTCATGGGTAAGCAAACTCTGAATAATTGGAATTAAAAAAAAATAGAAATAAAAAAAGCTATTTAGAGCTTCAAAATCAATGTTTTTTCAAGCTCTATAAATATTAATTCCCTGATTTTTATACATTATTACTACAAATACGATTGAAGTTCTAAATGATTGACATGTTTGATCATATGTTCGCATGGTTTGCTAGGCTTCACAATCATAATTGCGGGCTTGAAAAGCGTTCAAATGCGTCGGACGGCGCAACGATGATAGCGAAATGGTGAAGATTTCAATGAATCGTTGGAACAAAATCTTCGGGAAAGGGCGCAACAACACATGTAAACAAATATTCTTAACAACGCATCGATGAACGCGATCGCCAATGCGATGGGAGGGAACTATATTTATAAATAAAATAGACAGTTTTGATGATGCATGATATGCAGTATTGTACCCAGCCTTGTGTGCATTTGTGCCGTTAGAATCGAGGGAAGCAATCTGAGACATCTCGAAACTCAAACTGAATGAATCAACCTTCCGTGGAACATTAGAGCATGATCAGGCGTGGACAAGCATTGTATATATACACGGTGTTCTCGTTAGCGAAGATGTACCGTTTCTTAAAGAGGCGGCTTTTATTAGGTTCAATATTGTAACGCACAGGGAACTGAAAAGCAGATCCCGAGATTCAATAAACCTAAGATCCAGGTTCATCGTCCATTAAATGCATCTTTTTTGGTAAATGTTTTACCTGCAGCAATCTCTATCGAATTAGCAAAATGAATAAACTTATGTGTTGGATTAGTTATCTTTATATTCTAACCACTATTAAGAGATCGTGGGATAATGCGCACCACTAAAGGAAAATTTATGAATTTTAAATGAAATTCGCTAGCGATTGTTGATTTGATGAAATAATATGATTCTTTAAGGAACATTCAGCAATATGTTAATTAACTTTTTTCATTTTTGCAAAAGAAAAAACAAAAATAAATCATTTTCTAATTAAACCAATTGTAGAAAGATTTTAATCTGGTTGTGACAAAATGCACCTTTCTTGGGGTAAAATACGACATAGCAACGGGGCAAAACGAATCTTAACAACGCATCCCAACATCGGGTAAAACCTACCAAAATAAATGCCAACTACAACAAAACTCATTCTAAATTGCACCGGACTAACTGGTGCATTTTGTCCCGATCTGCTTCATCTGGGAATGCATTATTGCCCAGTTTATAGTTGAAAACAGTTTTGATGAAAACAGGTGTAAATCTCCATATCTACCGGCAAACTTATGTACAATTCAAAGCTCTGATTCTAGTTAAAAGAACTATGTATTCCATGGATAAAAGCAACGAATTTGGAATCTTTATCTCTTAGCGAAACGGTAAGCAAAATTACATAAAAACGTACCTGAACCGATGAAGTTTTTGTTTTGTGAATATTTGGGTTTCTTTGCATGTAGAGCTGTATTGCACTCAACGACAATAATTTAGTTCGTTCTTGACTGCTGACCCAGAGGTGCATATTACCCCATGTACCTCTACTTTAATCGAATTAAAATGTCTAGCAGTCTGCAGGAATTTCGATAAAAAAGA
Source organism: Anopheles merus (assembly GCF_017562075.2). Lineage (NCBI taxonomy): Eukaryota > Metazoa > Arthropoda > Insecta > Diptera > Culicidae > Anopheles > Anopheles merus. The sequence goes on from NC_054082.1 coordinate 57,196,435, forward strand.
AATAAAATACCTTATACTTCAAATACTGACCTTATACTTGTGGAATCGTGATTGTGACACTATTATGTATGTGAAATGCAATTTAGTTTTAGCGTCACATCCGGACCTGTCAGTAAGGTGATTATTTTCCAAAATACTGTGAAATTGGATCATTCTCGCCGCCACGGAAATATGGCGTACGGACTTGGGTATTTTTGTCATGTCTACAAACGCAGGTAGTAGTTCTTGTTGCGTGTAGGGAACAAATATCATTCCTTTCCGCGTGAGCATAGAAAGCAGTCCCTTCATAAGAGAAAAGGTGCTAAGAAGTTTCTGACCGTCCCTGTATCTGCCTGTTCGTTTTGTACAGACAAAACCCGAACCCTATTTCAGGGTCGGTTCATTCAAAAGCGTTCGTGGCACTTGCTTACAGAAATGACGAGAAAACTTGGTGCAACTATCTTGTTTCCTGCTGCTTTTGGAGTAAAAGGATCATTTTTTTACAAAATAGAAGAAAATATTTCATACTCCCTGCAGTGTCGAGAGGCCAGCATTTTCTATAGTGTGCATTTTTCGACTTTTCCAGATGTTTTTTAAATGTAGGATTATTTCCAACTATAACCTTGTGCTTCTCTGCATGATCAAAATAGCACGTTTTAGACATACATAGCATAGATACTCTCACGTAGACTGTTTTTTTTTTTTGACAACGCAATATCATGTCCTTGTAGTTCTATTTGAATTGGCTCTTGACTCATTGGCTCATCGACTTAATATTTTTTATACGGCAGTCTTTTATGCTAGTCTTGCTCTATGATACGAAAATATCTATCTACAATCCATATGCACATGATTATATTTTACACTAATAGTAATTGATATGCCGCAGCTTTCTGAGAAGGATCCTCATGCCTCATGGGTGTGTTGTTCTTCTTGTTACTTCAACACCAATGTTGTCGTACGGGTAGTTTATTTAAGGCAGTTTTACGTATACATCGGCTTTGAGACCTTTGACATTTGACACCTCTTTTCGCGTCTTTCGCAATATGGCGATATATGTCTATAGCGAGAAAGCGAAGACAAAAGAATATTTAAAAAATAACCTATTTCGTTAATTATGCACGGCATAAGTGTTGAAAACATGAAGAAGGATACTTTTGCTAATTATGATAATGAATTTTGATGACATTTTCGCGAGTCAAAACGGTACTAAATAGTCTAAAAATACAGTAGTTTTTTACTTTTAAATTACAATATGTGAAAATGAAAAATGTTAAATATCTTCTAGATTTGTTTTGTTGTATGTATCCTATTTAAATCATTGCCACACAACCGCCATTAACACCGATTTGTGTCGGTGGACACACACAATCTTTCTTCAAATATATTTTGGGACAGTATCGGGTTAACGAAATTTAACACTCCTTAGGTCATACCGGAACTGAGCCATCACTCTCACCCACTTTACACGCTACTGTTAGTATTCATCTTTGTCGCGTTTTCCTTTCCGGCTATGAAATGACGCCCAAGTAGCGGTATAAATGAAAAGAAAATAAAAGTAAATGAAATAATAACAATTATAGAAGCGAGCTTCAAGTGCAACAGTATCGATTTTTTTCTTATACAATTTTAAGCTTGAACAAGCAGAATTGTACGACCTTTTTAAATGTAGTATATATATTCTGTTATCCCAAGTCGTAAACATAAATGAATAGCCGTTGACCGGTATTGTGGAATGTTAACAAGGTGTTTTAAAGTGTTTGTTAACATTGTAATTGTAATAGTTCTTAAATTAGTATTGAACTATATGGTCTCCACTTATTATAATGAAACGACACATGTCGGATTGAACCGAGTTTGACAAGTTCATAAATTTTCAGTTGATGGATCAGCTGTAGCGATACATTTCTATCAACACGTATGATCGTGCTGTACGCCAACGGATGTACATGTATAAAGAGTATTTATACAAAAAAACGTGTGTAGGTGTGATATATATCCTAATGATATTAGAAATTGTCCTCCGTAAATTAACACATATTTGTCATTTAAATTGTAAATTTGTATGATTTTGAGTGCACAAAATAGCTCGAATGCACAAAACGTTTACAGAGGCAAAGCCTTGATCTTGCGATTCTCTAACCACTGTTTTCCCAGAATGTAATCCCAAAGATGTTCTTTATATGTAAGATGTCTGCGACAAGAATCGATAGTTTCGATAGGACAAGTTCGTAAGTCAAAAGTTCTGCTAGCGCTGCAGTCAGCATTTCTGTTCTTCTCAGTATTGTTCCCATAAGGACACAAACATGGCGGTAGAAAGAAAGGTGCAAATGTTACTAAAAATACAAAAAAGGTTCATGAGTTATGCTTTTCTTTTACTTTTCTCTTCGGTTGCTACGTGTCTGCGTTTCAACAATGAGACTAAGTAGGCAATGCATTTCCTATGGCATCTTTTCCATAGAACTTGCGACGATCCTTCCTGGAGACGTTTTGAAATCTGAACAGTGTTGCAGTGCAAAGTTTGAAAGAACTGGCAGATCAACTGGAAAGCAATATTTTAGCGGACGAATTCTGATGGCATAGACACCACATACTTATGAGCTTGCTTTGGTTGTTTTTTCTGTTACCAGCCAAGAGGTAAAAGCACAAGATTAAATGCAGAAATAACACCTTAAAGTTGTGTTTGCGGTCCTACACACTATGCCACAAAAACACATTTTGTTACGCATCAAGTGTTGGCACAGTGTTCTTAGGCACTGTTTTGAAAAATACTAAGCAGTAAAAACCCTTCTTAGAAGGTTCATGAGACGTTAAATCGATAAAAGAACTTGAAACAGGGTTTGAGTAATAAATTAGAATGAAAAACACTAGTAAAGTGTTTTTGGCTTCTCAACTGTTGTTTTATTTATTCCTTTAAAAATGTGCTGCTACGTTTTATTCCGAACAAAATTTTTATAAAAGCTTTCTACATAAAGGGTTTTTTCTATAGATAGTGCACTAGCAAAAGAGAATAACAACTTGAATACCTTCCGCATTACGTTGTTCAATAGTTCACGATGATTAGCCTGGTCACCTAATACTATTGCCACAGGACTATTGCTAATCCATGGATAATAGATAATATAATAATAAGAAAATAATAAGACTATTACTAATCTTTCACATTGCTATAAAACGTCTTTTTAAGGTAAAGGTTGGTAATTCATAGTACAATGGTAGCTATCTATGCACACCATATCAAAGGCTGAATTCATCGATCTGGTGCATAAAATTTAATCACTCCCGGTTGACAGGTTCCGAATATGGTAGACAGTGAATAAAGTGTCCAATGATAAGACAGATACAATATTCCAGGGAATGAAAAAAAAAATAAAAATCTATACAAAGAGTGACCATCATAGCGGCGATCGGTTAATTAACCATTCTTGTTCAAGCTGCAACATTTCAATTACTGCCCTCAAAACACCTGGACTGTATTTTTTATTCCACTATTTCTTTGCATACGAAACCGTTGAGATACAAGCTGCGTCTTTGTTGTCTGCTGAAGTTGTAGGAATCATCGCAAAAGCTTTGGTTGTATTCAACCCAGTAGAACAAAATAAAACAGTGTTAAAAAATACCTGCCAGTCTACAAACTGAGTTGATCAACTAATTTAAGTTGCTTGTTTGGGTACAGTGAAATAGCGGCCATTCTGACATCGTCTTTTTTGTTTTGCGTTGGATAGAATAGGTTGATGCTGGGAAGTCGTGCTCTACCTAAGACGATTTCTTCTCTCCAACTAAAAAGAGGCACTGTGATCTTTTAGCGCGTGGAAATCAAAAAGCCTAAAAAGAAACGATTGTGTCCGGCAAAAGAATGGACGAACGAACGTACGAAAGCGAGGATCGAAGAAAACAATCATGGCCGCCAATCCCTTCGACGAGAGTGGCAGCACGATGAAAATGACGGTTTGTAGTGCCTTTCGAATTGAATCCGCTTTTGCCGTGCTATGGTGCTCCATCTCAGCAAGAAATGGGAGCTTCTGAGCCTTTTGGGCGACTATGCGACGGCTACGACGACGACAACCACTGCGAAGTAAGATGGAATGTTGGCCTCAAGGCTTCAATGCGCCTATCAAGCGCAGGCTTGAAAGATATCCGCTTCGTGAAAGGCAGGAAAGAGAAAAATAACGAGATGAAAATACGCCATGGACGATGACGACGTCTAAGACTAAGATGACAGTGTAAGGAAGTAAGGAGGAAGTACGGTATAGAGTAGATAGAAGAAATGATGACCGAAGGAGCAGTGCAAGACACATCCCAAAAAGGACTGGTACCGAATGGAGAACAGAATGAGATAGAATTGAAAAAGTGCTAACCAGTTGCCGAGATCTCATGAGATGATTGTGAAGCTTTTCTGTTTTTCTTGGAATACACAATTGCAGCCCTTTTTTGAGTTTGTCCACGAGGATGTGTGCGTTTGTGTGCATGCGTGAATTCTATCTCAAGTATTCTCCGAAGTGGAAAAAGCGTAGTATTAAGAAGTACGATAAAATAAGCCTTCGCATTTACGAAGTCCAAACTAATAATAAACAGCCAGCATAAATGCTCCCACGTTTACCAACGCACAAAAAGGATTGAATGCAATAAGAACAACAACACTTTTTACGGCAAAATTACATTATACCACACATCAAATGTTGCATTAGCGTCGGGTCAGCAAGAATATGCATACAAATGTAAAACTCGAATAAACAATTGAATCGTGCCACTCTCTTTGTTTGGTATAGGTTTGATTCGGAAGCTATGAAAACTTCATTCGATATCTGTTTTAAATACATTTGAATAAACTTTTGTATTTGTGTGTTTAAATATCATATTTATATAAAAGAACAATACGGTAATACCATTTTCCAACCATTACAATGGTTTAAAAAGGTTAGTTAGAAAAATAAAACAACCATAAGTTTAAAACAAAAATGCATAAGGACTAAAAGTCTATATGAAACGGGTCGGAGATATATGAACGGGTCGCAAAACAATTTTACGATGTGTTACTTTCTAAATATTATTTGTGCAAATAAGCCACACCATCCTTTGAGGGCAATATAAGTGCTCGTAGACTGTCCTGTGAAATAAGCTGTCGCAATGAAAGCAAAAAAGAAGAAGTATTTGAACAGAAGAATGTGTATGAACCTACGAACACGATAAGTGACGAAGAAGTTGTGTAGTGGATGCGCCTGTGCGTTCACATTTCACACATCGTACTGTTTGTTTATTGTTATCTTTTTGTGTGAGTTAATATTTGATTTCCAGTTGCCTTTCGACTGCCGATCTGGCTTCTGGTAGTAGTTTATGTTGTTACTACTGGAAATGTTGTATTCGTCACCCTCTTTCAGCAACATTTAGCAACGACGATTCGATGGTTTAGTTGAAATGAATAAAAAAGCAAACCTCAATCACACGTTTCCAGCATTTTGTTTTGTTTGAACATGCTCATAAGGGTGTAAATTCGACAACGTATTTCATCGTCACTTACATTATCCAGGGTTGCCCGAAAATTATGCACATGATTTTGACAGATTTTTCGTGTCTTTGGGAACAATTAGCATGAGAAAGAATATCGAATATCGTCGCATGGTAATGTACTCTATACCAACGCAGGTGTATCTAGCGGAGAATAAGGATTACCTGTTAGCTAACATCTCAGTTAGAAAGTTTTTGGTGGCCATTCCACCACTTATTCACACTTCAACGCCCTCGACACTTTACTACTACTATCGATATTCAACATATTTTTATGGATGGATCAAATATCACCGGGCCTGGTGCTGAACAAGTGGGAGTTTGCTGAGCATGCTTGTGTTTCTCTCGCATGCAATAATGTAACCACAATCTGTGGCAAACACCCTGATTGGCGGTATACCGCTGATGCTGCAGGAGATGAATGGGAAATAATTCGATTGAAATTGTATCTCCAGGCGGCTCAAAGTTCTTTCCATTCTATGGACGATTGGCACGCGAAGATTGAGATCGAAGCAAAATGAATGATAACAAGTCAATCACAGTCTGTCAGTTTGCGGGTGCCGAGTGATGCGTCAGGCACGATCTGTCGCTGCCGAAATAATGCAGTCATTCAAGGTGATTAACGCCGCTGTCCCCGCAGCCGCAATGAAACTGGGTTCGGGAGAACAGATGAAACATGGCCACAACAAAATTGTAGAATGAACTTATTACGTTATCCGATGGCAAATCAAGGCCGACACATGCGGAGGACTCAAGCGTCCATCGTTAAATTGTGTATGGAATTCAAGACGGAATTTTGAACGATCATTGAGTAATATAGATTTTTTTCTGAAGAAAAAAATATACCTGACCTGAAATAGTTTGAATATTGTCAAATGAAACAATAAATATCAAATAAAACTGTTTATCGCATTTAATATATTTACAGTTTGTGGTTCACAATATAAAAACCAAAAAATACATGCATAAAAATAAATGTTCTTTGTTCGTTAATACTCAATATCACATATTTCACAATACTTCAATAAGCTCGAATTTTCAGGTCTATTCTATTCATTTTTTTTAATTAAGATGAAATGCACACCCTTCCAACCGACATAAAGTCCTACTTGCCACGAAGATTTTTCGTACCTGTATCATTCCTCATGCTTTATGATGTATTTCTCCAAAATGTGTTTCTGCATGTGTGCATGAAGATAAAAGACATGTTAAGTTATATGCACAAAACGGAAAACTGAAGAACGAAAAGAGAGATGCCTTTGTCTTTGTTAGCCTCAAAAGTTTGACTGTTTTGAAATGTAGGGAAGAGCAGGTAGAATTTATGAGTTCCTTTTTTTATTTTTTGTTAATTTTTTGTTATATTTTCAAAATTAACTACCAAAGATATGGGATGGCCATAGTTGCACGAATAAAAAATAATATAATCGTATTTGTATTTTGCTTTGCATCATAAGTAACATCAAGTTCCTTCTGATTAAAAAAGGAGAGATCGTTTTATGGATTGCTCTAGAAATAAACGTATGACACTGTAGAAAAAGCTGTCAAAATTTCTCAAGCACCTCCATAGTCTGCCATATAGCCTGTTCTAGGGGAAGGCATTTCATTTGGTAGAACTACAGATTAAGCTGGTGGCTTGGTAGTGTGAGCAGCAAACTAATATTGACAATCTATCATTTGACGCTAGAACACATTGCGCAGCTTACGATCGATCGTTTCTTGTCTTGCATATACATTTGCGAATGTTGGATGTTTTTCTTGCTGATTTGTTCAAAATGACCATGAGCATGCACTCATTTTTTTACGTTAATTTATCAAACAGCCTGAGTCGAATAAATTAAGCAATACGACCGAAGCCGTTCCTACTGAATAAAAACTAAAATTTATCAAACGAACCGTATCATTCAATTCTTGTGAAGCGGTTCAATCATTTTTTTCACGTGAACTGAATGAACCGTATGGCTCTGGTTCATTTGGTACACCTCTAGTATGTTACCAAGATAGACAGTGGTCTAATTTTGTTGCGCGCAACATTGTTGCTGAGCAAGAATATGAACTTAACAGCTACCGCAACTTTTTTGCTGACCGAATTTGACTCTTGTCCAGCAACATTTTATATTTACCTTAATCATGGTTATGGAGCGTATGAAATGATACAGCAGCTCAGTGCCATTTAAATTTTTTTAAATATAATCATTCATAGTTCAATTGTTGGTATAAATGTTATTATATGAACGCTTTTTCAGCAAATGTATAATAAAAAAACTTGAAACTTCAATTTGCCCTGCTTTTTGACGTTATGTAATGTCAAATCTAAAAGCTTCCAGCAACAGTCATAGTCCACCTCAGCATAGTCAGTCATAGTCTCTCTTCTCGCCTCCCGTAAGTGTTCTTACGTATGTGTTTTATTTTATTTGTCTTTTCTTATTCTTTCCAACTTTATTTTCTTTGTTTTGTTTGTGTCCTATCTGATCAGTTGTGATCTTGTAAATAAGATTTTTTTCTCTATACTTTTTATTTCTTTTTTATTTACATGTTTAAAGCTTTTTTGACTGGACCTTTGTATTTTTATAATAGGGTTAGCTTTAGGTTTAGACTTTGCATCTAAGTAAAAGTATTCAATTGCATAACCCTTGAAGCAAACAATTTTTATTTCTTAGAAAAAACTTGCCAAACTCGAATGTTTGTGTGTGTCGATTATCACGTTTTTTAGCCAAATACATTTGATTAATGGCATATTTTGATGAATTTTTATGCACAAAGCACTTTTATACATTTAATCATTTATTTAATATGTTTCATACAGGAAAAAAATATAATTCTGGGTTTTTAGCCAAAAAGCAATTTGTTTTCAAATTGACAATTCTCGGAGAAATTGTACTGATTTGACACATGAATTGTGAAATTAAGAAGGCCGCGTACCTCCGAATTAACAGGTATCGATAATTGCGTAACTGTGGAAATAACTGTGTCGCCTACAACAGATTCTTGAACAGTCCTTAAGTATATCGTAATGCATTTTGCGTGCTGGCAAATGTTTGATGAAGCAATTGAGTAGTTTTACCGTCTGAGATAAAGTAAGAACTGCGTTATTTCAACAGTTGTAAAAGTTAACCTTATTGAAGCAAAGTAAGAGATAAAAATATATCTCTAAAATTCGAACGACTTGCTTACTAATCGATGCTAATAAATTGTTTCTATATAAACAACTTTCAATTGATGTGGTTTGCCAGCGATTATCAGGTTCGTCGCTGAACAATGTAATCTTTGTTATTCTTCTTATTTGTATCTAAATTGTCTTTGAAGTTGAAGTAAAGCACCTTTACTCCGGGATTCATTTCGACGAATAAAGCTTCACGCAACAATCAACAAACCGCCGACATTCGTCAAGCTAAAAAAGCGCTAACGAAAAGCGACAGCAGGCAAGCAATATTTCACGATCCATCGAAAACACTAACCACCGACGTAAACAAACCGTATGTGTGCATCTGCTCATAGGGAAGAAAATGTGATGGTTGAAAACGTGTCTTTTGGACATAAAAAAGCATCGATGAATGTTCCTCGTTCTGCAGACTTACATTGAAACTGTTGGACTGTACCGAGCTTATGTTTGCAGTTTTTGTTATCATCGACAGAGGATCATCGTACGAAAACCCCCGTGGAGACATTGAATTTGTTTGCGCTACGTTTTCGAGCATGTTGATCATGCCAAGTATGGATGGAAAACAAGTTATCGAATCAATTCAGTCAATTCAGTTTAGACGGTTAGAATGAGGAAAAGGAAATGAAAAATAACTTAATTACACATAACTACAGGTTTTCTTAGTTCAAATTACTCTGAACATTTGAGACCGTTTTGACTCGTACTTTTATTCACTACACTATTGGTGAAAGCTCAGAAGATTGAGTATGGATCGAATTACCGTTCTCCATGGAGAGCTCACATAGAATTTACCCTGATATGATAGTTATTGGATCAGACAAATCGGTTGAATTCTTGTGTTATAGTTCATTTTCCGTTCGGTTGTATGAAATGAAATGTAAACGAGAAAATTGTGATCGGTATGATTGGCGAGCATGTGGTATTCGTTTATCTAAAGAAGAATGGTGACTGATGTGACAGTGCCAATCGTCCTAAGTTTTCGGAAGATCGAGACATTAGATAATTTATGCGATATTGTTGCCGCGTCACTCTAACAAAGGTTTGTTTTTGTTATGTTTTATCGAAATGTGTTACGTGATTTGTTCTTTCGTATTTCGTTCATTTCATATGGCTGATATTTTTTATTGACAACTATTTTTTACTGTTTTGCACTGTGCTTCTGCCATATTGCAATTAGTTATGAAAAAGTATAGAAAGCAACGAATAAAACAACATTTTAAACACTAAACTAAAAACTTGTAGAACAAAGTTTAGGACATTAACAGTTGAAGAACTAACTAATTGTGGTTGAGGATATCGAGAAGAAAACTAGCATTTGCATGTTCGCTTTTACAAAACCGCCATAAACAATAAATCTTCTTCTTCTAAGACATAACAACCGTTGTCGGTCACCACTAGTACCGCTGTACCACTATTGGGCTTGGTTTTCAGTGACTTATTGATTTACCCACCCATAGCAGGATGTACCCACAGCCAGTCCTGCGTATACTAATGTACTGAAATAATAAAATTGGAATGTTTTAGGCTTGGGATCGATGTGGTTGGCACTGCCTTGAGCCTAATTGAAACACGTTTCACGCCATATATGTGTAGGTCTTATTTTAACAGTTTTATTAAAAAATTCAGCGTAAGGAGTTTAAAAAATCTACCGTTTTCTGTGTATCTAGAGCATCTTCCTAGTGCATCATATTTACTATGTTTCGTAAACATACCTGTGCCTTTGCAGGCATAAAGTCAATGTAGAAATAGTAGCAGTACTCTACTAGAATGAAAAAGCAGTCAAATCGTTTGTTGATTTCTGGCCACATTCCGAATGAAGATATTTTTGGTTGTAGAAGCTGTTAAGTTTTTTTTCTTATGTTATTCTGAACCTTCCGTTTGGGGTTGCTAATCATACAAAATAAATTTTAGGAATAGGTAGCTTAGATGCGTGTTAGCTTTTCTTCTCCTACTCTACTATGTGACAGGAATGTGGGAAGATAATTCCTATCGCACTCGACGGAACCGGCCAACAGCGGCAAAGCTAAACCAAATGTTAACTGCCCATAGATAAAAAAAAGTCCTCTAAACGGCGCAAAGCACAAAAGCGGAATGATGATTATTTTTGGATTCGGTAGAAGGCTTCGTGTGTTAGTTGGGGTTTTGGATGGGACTTACTTTTGTGTGCGTGCTATCTTCCATGTGGAGTTATTGATGTCGAGCCTGGTATAGCTAACCCACGCTTTACTTTAGAAAAAGGTAAAAATGTATGTTAATCAGGATTTTTTGACACCAGACATACCAGGGAACCAGGGAACACATACAAATTGCTTAATTAAAATGTTGATTGTGAGCTTAAGTTTCTCAGTCGATGTTCGCCCATATGCGTATCTGGTGCTTCTATGAAACTGTTTCCTGTAGTTGATTTAGTAATTCGTTTGTAGAAACAGGTAAAATATACCATTACTTTTCGAAAATAAAGTTATATTTAAGGTGAAACTAATCACTGCATTATCCTACTCGACTCGGTGGTCTATTGGATAGATTTACCGATTGCTACAAATACGAACGGGTAGGATTCCTGTTTTAATCATCCTTTCGTGGCTCTTCCAAAACCTGGTTTACGCATTCTACATTCAGAAGAAGAAGTTTTCCATTTTTTTTGAAGATTAGTCTATAGATAGATTGGACACACAAACGTTGTTCTAACCAATCTGACAATCGTTGTCCGGGTTGAAAAGCTGATGATTTAATCAAGTGCATATCACAATAAATAAAGTAGATAGAAGAACTAAGGATGGGGAATGATGGAAAACTAAAGATAATAGAAGTAAAGTGATACTATTATTTGGTTTCTACCTCATAATAGCAAGACATTGCTGGAACAAGCAGAAACTTTATTTGAAAACGCAAATGTTTCACGACTTCTTCTTCTATTTGGCGTAACGTCCTATGCGGACATGCCGGCCTATACAGGCTTTCGAGACTTAATTCATTACCATGTAGCTGGAAAGTCAATCTTTGCTACGGAGGGACGGTCCATTCTGGGCTTGAACCCATGACGGGCATGTTATTGAGTCTTTCCAGGGCACCGCCCCAATGTTTCACAAATACCTAATTATTTTTCTTTTATAAGCGACTAGTTCTAGTACTAGTAGTAAGCATCTCCCATGATACAGTAACAGTTAATGTCTGTTTTGTCAGTGCAAAAAGCTTATTGTAATCGAATGTCTATGGTATATTTAAATCAGATATTGACAATCAACAGAGCAATTTGCTCTGAAATAAATATAATCAAATGTCTAAAAAATATAAGCTTGTTTCTACAAGAATTGTAAAATATATTATTTCTGAATTTGAGTTGCAATTGAGCTTTTTAAACTACAATGAACCCTCTCTTATTTGAGAGGCGATGGGACTGTCGAATAAGAGGGGTTTTCAAATTACAGAGGTTTAAAGTGAATGAAAGGTCCATACAAACAAGAAAGAGACAGAACATTTAGTATGCAGCCTTAACTGGTGCTATAGAAAACTGCGAACAGAATCGCTAATTTGAGCATACATCTTTCAATAACCATGGCAACACCATACTCAAATAAGAGGGACACAGATTTCAGAGGTTTTCCAAATTAGAGGAACAAAAATGTACTGGAAATCAAGGGACTGTGCAAAATGTTCAAATAAGAGAGGTTTTTCAAATTGGAGAGGTGTCAAATAGAGAGGGTTCATTGTATTAAAATCAATTAGATAGATTAAGGTCATTTGCAAAATACCACAGCCAAATCTGTTTGAAACATTCTACCAAGTGATAGAACAGATTCAAACTATGATTAGAAATCTTTTAAGCTTAGTAACCCTCTACAGGATGGTGTGACACAATAAGTATGTAAGCTGAACAACAATAATATAAAGAAGAAGAAGAAGAAGACTTCGATTATATAAGTTGTTGTATTCAGTTAGGTCATATCAAGAATATTAATTAGATTCTCTATTATAAAATTCTAGTAAAGGCTGATCAGCGTTACGTTATATCGGTAGCTTGGATGTTTTCTGTTTAGTTTACATTCATACAATGACGACCGCTTTGGTCAAGGTCCTTGAAAGAGAACAGGTCGAAGCGTTTAGAGTAAATTGACAGAAAGCCATGGGAAAATTTTAACAGTTAAAGTGAACATTGTTTATTTTTAGCGATGGACGTTGCTATGGAGTGAATGAGAGTTTTGTTCAGCATTTTGCATTCATTTCCTGTTAGAATATTTTAAGAATTGGAATCCAATATAACATGACTGATACAATCCAAGGATTTCATTTATCATTCGTCGCCGGGTTATAAGTAAAGGACGGTATGCATATTGTACCAGTGTGTGCCGATTGGAAGTTTCATTTTACTCTCAGTGTTTAATTGAATGTAAATAGGACTTCTTTTCACCTTTTTTTTTAATTTAACCAATATAATCTTTCCAATAGTAAATTCGTCCACTTTTCCACGTTAACTATTAGCCGTTTGTTTGTAAACACTTTCTCATAAAACTGTCAAAAGCGAGCTGAAAATGGCAACCTAGCAACGGGCTTTGCATCGACCTGTTCTCCTTAATAGATCTTGGCTTTGGTTATGGAAAAAGCAACGCCTACTTAGTTTTTAGTGATTGGAAATGTAAAGAGAAGAACGATGCAAATTATAGTTAGAGTTCATTTTTTTCCATACATGGGCCTAATTTTTGGTTTACAGGGTTTTGACCGGTATGGTGTCAGGATCATTTAAAGCAGTGCTCTCCAACCTTTTTAGGATCGCGAGTCACTTGGCTTTGAAAATACATTTGTCGCGGCCTACCTCAATTGAGCGCGTACATTTTATTGAATTAGTTACAAGGTTTTCAATCAAAAAGAAATTTAAAACTTATTCTAGACGTGCTTGTTCAAAATTAAATCTTGATTATGGGAAGAAATTTCATGATATGTATAGTCATTTTCTTTAAAAAAAAATACCTTTTTTCGAACCACTTCTGTTAATACCACAGACCTAATTCTAACTCCTACATGGGTTTGGAATCAGACCCAGCACCAGATTGAGTTCTGTAAAATTCCAATATGGTTCAACATAGGTTTGGAATTAGTCCCAGGAGTGGTATTGTATGACCTTCTCTTAACGAAATCTTTGGAATTTAAAATCACATGCGTTGTTTTTTTTTTAATCCGTTGCACGCATCCTTAGGCTATTAAAACACCAGAAATTACACCTGTTTTCACCTTCCTTTGAATATCTAACCAGTGGCTATGGATCGCAATCCATGATAATGGTCAACTACGACTGAATCGTTTTCAACTACGTTTGGATTTCGCAGTAGCTACGCAAATTTCATTGCATCGTTCCGTTTATTCAGTGACCGTTCGGTTTTCTATATAACAGACGATTTGTAAAGCAACAATTTCATGTTATTCTATGCTTTAATTCTATTGAAAACATGTGTTGAAAACCCATATTTAAACGATGAATAACATTAAATGTCAAGGTGATCATAGGTGATCAAGAGTCATGCGTATGGATTCAAATAATTTAGACATTTAAAATAATAACCATTTAATTTTTAAACAAGGGCAGATTTAACAGTACACAAACTAAGCGGTGGCGTGGAGAAATAAAGAAAACTATTAAATTCTCTGTATTAGAATACCTCATCGAACTTCTTGCTCTTAACTTAAGAAAGGCCTATAATCTTGTGGCCGCTAAGGGCTTCCTCTCGTGTTAATCCGACACTACGTTTCAGAACTTATCTTCTTCTTCTTTGGCACATCAACCGCTGTCGGTCAAGGCCTGCCTGTACCCACTAGTGAAGTGAGCTTGGCTTTCAGTGACTTATTGTTACCATAGCAGAATAGTCAGTCCTACGTATGGGGGCTCGGTCTATTCGGGACTTGAACCCATGACGGGCATGTTGTTACGTCGTACGAGTTGACGACTGTACCACCAGACCGGCCCTGCCTTATTATCGGCCCTTCAGAACTTATACCATATGTTAAATATGTTTTGTAACAAATGATGGAAGTGAATTGTGAAGTTAATTGAATCTTATGCACAGGTATGAAACAAAAAAATAGTATTGGCCTAGTTTAAAATAGTAAATAAAAAATAGTGAACGAATAATTTGGATTTTTTCTCCGATAATCGAAGCTTCAGTTTTCTTCATGTCGCGTGTTTTATCCTTATAGCTTTATCAGTCTCACAATAAAAAAAATGCACAAACCCATAATGAAATAATGACAAAAAGTTTTATCCCCTTTTGCAAACCGTTGCATTACATAAAAGATGGTGTGCAAAATGTGTCATTATCTATGTTTTATCTCCTTTCCCCTTCCCCAAACAACGATTGAATCGAAACGGAGAACAAAAGCACAGCCCGAGTCTCACTCGGGCAAATCACTGAAAGGGTTAATATGTATGGATTAAAATGTCTAGCATAATCATGGTTTACTTTTCTTCATTATATCATTTTATTGTTGGATGTTGGAGTAAACATATCAAGTGTTTGGTATCCTCCTTTTATACTCAAAGCCGGTCTCATGGTAAACTCGTCAACTCGTACGACTTAACAACATGCCCGTCATGGGTTCGATCTCCAAATAGACCGTGCCGCCATACGTAGGACTGACTATTCTACTATGGGGGGTTGCCCTACCCAAAAGACATTGAAAGCCGCCAACCACACAAGTGATACAGGCAGGCTTTGACCGACAACGGTTGTTGAGCCAAAAAGAAGAAGAAAAATTATACTCATGCAACTGTATGCATATTAAATGGAAAACATTGGCTCCGTAGGATGCTTGTTTTCGATGTTTGTTGTCATGGAAACTCATTCGTGCTAGAGTAAGAATATGCGTTTTGATTATCTTTGCTGTAACCAAATCCCTGGAATAGGACGATTCGTATGATCGTCATTTCAGTATTGCCTCAATCCAGCGACGATGATTAATGTTTTAGTTTACGGCGAATGAAACCGCCCGAAGTGCTATTCGACTGATACAGAAAACAGGCTTACATCTTTGCCGGTGACCAATAACTTGCCCCAACCGAAATGAGGACCACGAACCGTCTTTTTCCACCAGCAGATCGACACGGACCATTACCTGTTATTTCTGCGTGTTAACGTAGCACAAATGAAGCGGTTAAAGTAAAAAGACCATCACAAGTTAACGCTTCCCTTGTACCTCGAACGTGGGTTTCACGATTCTTCCTCACTATTTCCGGTATGAGTCCCTGGCGTTAATCTATGCCGTTGTGAAAAGCTAAAAAAAATCAGGCGAATAGTATACTGTTTTCTTATGACTTTCTCTGCAGAACAGAGTTTTACAATAATGGAATCAAATAGCGGATTACAGAGATCACTTGTTGAAATTCCTAATTCGACATTTTCTGGTAAATTAAGTCTTTAGTGACCAGTTTTCGTAGGGCAGGGATTGTGAGTAAAATCCATTTTTTAGTATAATTGATTAATTTATCTATTTTTTAGGAATTAATTTAACCATTTAGACGTTTATTTTTTTTTTCGATTGGTGAAATATGTATCATCTAATTTCTTCTAGCTCAAATAGTAGCAAGTAGTGGAATATGAATTTACGTTATTGGTTAATGATAATAACATATCTAATTTTCAATATGTTCTGTCCATCAACATCAACCGAATACATGGCATAGACTATACGGTTTAATTGAAAATAACATTTGAAGACGATCATTCAACCGCTGTTTGAAAAAGCAAAATACCGCACTGTGGTACCTCTTCCACTGCTATCCAGCTGTAAGAAAGGAGTGAGCGATCAATAAATTATTAATTTGACATCTGTTATTCCAGCAATTCCAAGTGATCGATCAAGTTTATCGGCCTCGGCCGTCAAGCTCACCAACAATTCTCCGCTCCTACAGTTTCTTCTCGTGTATCTCTATTTTTTGACCCTTATGAGGAGCGTTGGTCAGGATTAAGAGCTTTTCCATCCAATCAATCTTCTCCGGTTTAACCAGCAGACCACATTGAAGATTACATCGTGGATCTGCGTTGCGACTTTAGGGAGGAGCGACGATCTACTTGATTGTTAAAATCACTCTTTTAGAAAACGTCCTGACCATGGGTATCCAGAAGTATTCAGTGATTGGTATGTGAGTAAGGGCGTGCACGCCTTTTTCAACTTTTGGTTAGCATCTTGAGCGATTTCTTTAGGTAACATTCGCTTAGCTTGCTAGAGTCCCGCTCGATCGATTTGCCACGGCTGAAGATCATTAAATTCGAGAAAAATCTGCATCCCAATGATCGCTTCATCATTTGATGACGTTAAAACGATGCGCTGATATCTACATGTAGAATGAACAACATAAATATAGTGTTGAAACAGGGCCATTACGGGTTTTAATTATATCAGGTATGATGTTGATTTAAGAAGTTGTATTCGTATTATTTGAAATAATGTTTCCATTTATTTGAAATAATATAATATTTTCAATCGGAAGATATTATTATCGACTAATACATTTGAGGTCGTAAACGACATTATTAACATAATTTAGTTAAATTGTTGTATCACAGTGTAGCCGGCAAAAGCATCATTAAAGATTTTGAATGTGTTAACCTGCAAGGATGTTTTGATTTTTTAATATGACCGCAAGGTTTTTACGACATGCGATTTTTATTTCTCTTAGACTGTCTATTAAAAAAACGTGATAAAGTCGTTTTATAGTCCAACGTAACATCATGCCCATGCTCGTCATGAGTTCAAGCCCCGCATGGACCAATGATAATTGCTTCCATTAGTGGTAAATGCAGGCCTAGACCGACAGCAATTATTGGGCCAAAGAAGAATAAAGTTGGGCTGTCTATTGAATGCGGAAAGTACTAACGATTCAATAATATTGAAATAGAAACACCACATGGCAGAATCAACTGGATTGAATGGAACGTAACCAAGAATCAAAGAAAAAGAAAATCAAAACAGTGTTCTTTGCTAGTACCATTCATACACAATTCTACCCAAGAAGAACAGCAATTAATGACCAAAGATGAAAAAGAGGAAATGAAAGAGAACGATATCTTTTTTTTTAATTCCTGACAACTTATTCAAATTGATTAACTCGTATATGTAAATTAAATCTTTTCGAGAGTGCATTTTTATGACATTGGTCATTGGACATTGGTTTTGGATACGCCTAGTAGTTTTTTTTGTTCGTTTTATACCATTGCTTACGGCACGTTTGACGTTTCCTTTCCTTTTTAATTTCTTTTTTTTTAAATATAAAGTAAAGAGTAAAATATAGTTTAAATATGTTACATCAATAGAAAAAATTAAAGTTGTATTCATTAACTATGATACATTTATGGTGTGCATCAATTGATCAGAAATAGATGTTTTAAATTACATTTATCATACAAAGTTGATATTTTTCGAGTTTTCTATGTTTACTCCTGGTTTAATAATTTAGCCCCTTTCCTCCCGCTACGATTGTTGGGCCAAACAAGAACAATAAAATTAAAGTAAATTATAAATTGACTTCTTTTGATATTTTGAAAGTGAATGAAGAGAATGAAATAAATTATCAGACAAATATTCATATATGGAACATTCGAAATTTACCCACAATTACTAGTACGTAAAACATCACACACCATCGTTTTCCAGACATTTTCCGTTTGGTCGCAATTGTTTAGCGTGTTATTTGTCAAACTAAAACAAACCATGTGAGCGAACGGTGCACGATGATAGTTGCAAAGGGCAGACAGAACCCTTCCGGCAGGATGGAGACATTTCAGCCTGGTGCTCATCCGGGAGCCGAATACGGAATTAAACAGAACTTCTAATTGGGCGGAAAAAGTAATGGGACGGCGCCGTAAAATGCGGTTGTTGTTGTGTTCGTCAGTTTGAAGGAGTTATTTTTGATTTCCGATCCATTTGACAGTGTATCCCACTGTACGTTTTCGAAAGGGGTAGTTTGTAGCTCACCATGGGAACTGAGAGATATCATCCATTGAAAAGACAGGACCAGTCTCATTGATCGCGAGAGCTCGATTAGCTGCCTCTCTTCTCCAAACTCGGCATCGAAAAGGTCGATAACACCGGAAACATACGTTTATCAGGCTTAAAAAAAGATGCAAGATCGAGGCATTTGTGACGTTATACGTGGTTGGATTTTTTTTTAATATTTTGATTCGCATCCAACACAGAATGTTCCGAATCACAAAGTTGTATCAGTATACGATATTTGAGAGAACTAATATCGAGTTATCATACACGGAAATGTGACACGGAATTTCAAAATTTTAACGTAAACGTAAAAAAACATCTAATTAAAGTGAGAACTCCTGCTTCCAGAATCTAATGTAGGACCATGAACGAATTATTATCCATTTGTCGTCTTTGAAATTTGCAGAAGCTCATAAGCAATCGGTATAGCCCTAATGAATACGCACTGAACCGTATAATAGCGTTCTATCAGAAATGCAATTCGCTGGAAGGATGTGTTGAAGTTTTTATGTATGTAACAGTGTCTGAGCATGTATCATGAAATGTGCAGCTCTGGCTGGAACGGGGAACGACTAAACGAAACTGATCATATAAATCGCAATAATAATAAATCAGATAATTTCTGTTTTGGTCACATTACCACGACACTACAGTCAACTTGTAGCGGGATCGAGTTGAACCGAGTCTGTGGCAGATCTTGCCGCGAATGAGTACGGTAGTTTGCATTTTCTTCGTCTTCTCGTCAGGCAAAGCAGCAAAGACCCAGGGGAACTTTTGCAATAAATTGATCTTCGCATGGTGTTTAGTACGGTGAGGTAAAGATGGGCGACATAGATGGAAAGGGGAACGCCAGTGCATACGCGAGCGTGTCCGAGCAGATTGCAAAGACTGGTCTGCCGAAAGCATCGTATGATTCCGGGCGTAAGGCTTTGGTGCGGAAGTGTGTCGTAGACTTTTGCTGTCGTCTGCTGCCTTGATATCATACACACTAGAAGGGCAAGAGTGTGCGGCAGCGCGAATGAAAGACAGAGTGAATTGATGTGCTCTTTATTTGCTTTCATTATTTGCATCAATTCGTGCTACGTTCGTTGGTCGGAAATCTGCATCAACATTACAATCAGACGTCGGTTTGGATGGAATATATACCACTGCAATACCATATCGAATCGAAGCTCGTATCATGGTCTATGCATATCCGTCGTAGTTTCTAAATCAAAGGAACGAACGGATGAAATGAACGCCGTGCTGGATAATAAGATCTGCCACTTGTGATAATAGTCATCCGCGGTCTTTGCCACCACGTGCCAACGAATCCGGCCGCAGACCGTCAATCTCACTATCTACCTTAATGCTGTTCTTAATACAATTTAAAGAAAAAAATAAATAAATCGTTCTTCACATTGTGTGTAACAAACCCTTTGACGCTTCCAAGGAAAAAAACACAGCATTGCTTAAAACATGTATGCTCGAGTTCAGCGCGTTTTAAAAGCGCACCCAAAGCAATTGTAATTAATCGATTATTAGACGAAAACCGCCAGCAGTAACATGAACGCGCTCAATAGTGTGTCATGCTCACTGGAGTTAAAACGACAAAAGCTAGTAAAAAATAAGCTTCGTTCGTTATAGCATGTCTACCTTTCACAGTTGTAGCTTAGTTGAACTTACAGAAAAACACGTTTCAAGAGCTTCACATAGGGTGGATGGAATATATGGAGTTGATTTAAATGTTACACACTTTCCGGAACAATTTACGTAAGAATAACCTGTATTATGAACTTGCTGTCATTAAAGTAACTGTTTTTTTATTTATCTTACTGTATCTATTTTACACTTATCAAACTCAGCCAAGTGATCTCACATTACTGTTGCTGTCGTAGGCACACAGAAAACAAACGAGTGAATTGCTAGACGACAAATGAAATTTAATCTATCCGTCATGTTGGATCTTTGAAACTCTATCAGCACGCGGGTAGGAGGCATAAATAATGGACACGGTGAGTCAGAGCATGTATCACACGTTTTTCATACAAAAGGCGGTAAGAAAAACGTCCACGACGGTGGTTAACCGCGAATAAGTCAGTACCGTAGGGAGCAAAAGACTAACTAGCGCCAAATCAAGACACCCATTTCAACACCTCGTTTGAACCACTCTATCGTAAATAGGATGTGTCGATGGTGGCGATGATAGCTTGCTATCCTGTATTCTGACACAAGATACACAGTAAAAAACCAATCATATTGCCGAACCGTAAACCGCTATTGTTTCCGAACATTCTGCAATGAACGGAATAATGAAATTGAATAATCGACGATGGGAAAAATCGGAACCTGATTTTTGTAGCCCATATGGACGGCGATGATCGTGTGTCTGCCGGTCTCGTGGTATAGTCGTCAACTCGTACGACTTAACAACATGCCCGTCATGGCTTCAAGACCCGATGTCCGCATATGTAGGGCTGACTATCCTGCTATGGGTAATCAATAGAGCAAGCCCGTTAGTGGTATACGCAGGCCTACACCGACAATGGTTGTTGTGCCAAAGATTCTTCTTTCGAGTGTCTAACCACAGTCCCCCACAGTAAAGGTAACAGTTTAGCTTGTGTATGAGATAGTACATTTAAGTAAATAAACATACATGGTCATCGTTTTCATTTTGAGCGATGTATTGGCATTGGAGAAGATAGATATTCGTTTGTTTCCTTTGCTTATTTTGGGTAAAATGATGTCAAAAAAGGCTAATAAAATAATAAATAAACTACGCCTTTCTACAGAAACTTTCATATAGGTTAAATATCAAATGGTGGAAATATTTTACTCCGATGATCGAATAATACATGAAGGAATGCTTACAATACGAATATGTACCAGCTTCTACCGATGAAAATCGACATGAATCGATTGAAATTTTATAATTTAATTTATGTGATCATTAGTTGAGTAAACATTCACAAAGTATTGTTGTAAGTTTGCACAGTTTGATTGCATGCAAGGAATCGGTAACCGAGAGAAAAAACAAGAAATCAAAGAAAGTAACTTGGCTGAGTTCAAGAAGATATGTGTTACAAATTGACTCTTTTTTCCACACGATGTAGTGGCTTTTGCGGCTACGGTTATAACCAAAGGTGCCTTTAAACGAAAGAAAGCACATGATCTTGAAAAAAGAATCAAATTACCTACTTCAAAGCACTTTTTTTAGCATTACAGCTTCAATATGAGCGATCAGTGAGATAATTGCTCAGAGCATATTAGTTTCGATGATACGCATATGGTAATTGTTGGCCCATTATTACTTAATTTCTTCCATTATCGTGTGATATCTATTTAACTATAATTTAATATTAATAGTGTGATCTCAAGAACAGAGACGTTAGATGGTTGGGACGTTTTACCCTGCACTATGTCTAGAGTGTTTGCTCGTTCATAGTCATATATGCGCTGCACCAAGAAAATAAAAGGCAAACGCTGGTAGCATATGTAGATATGATTCGTTGCACCAACTCATTAGATCATTTGTATTATATGAATGTTTTCTCCTAGAGTACACTATTTCAATCAATGGGATATAGACGACCGCAACACAATTCCAAAAAAATCTCTCATCCTAAAAAGACACTCGATAGCCGTCAACGATGTTGTCGTCATGTGCGGATGTTGTTGCACCGTGAATGTTTTTTTTTTTCTTACCTCACATCATCACCCTGTTTGGTTGGCCAACATAAAGTACAGGCTAGAACACACACACACGCACACACAAATACACACAAACATCATGGCCAGTGTAAAAAATCAAGACAGCAGCGACAAGCAAACGCACTCTCCAGACAATTTATTATGCGCGTGGTATGGAATGCGCGCACAGGCATGATTTCGATAGAGAGTTTGTAGGTTGAAATGTCGCTGAAGGTTTTTCTGCGCCCTTTTCGCGCATGAGTCCTGCAGACTGAGGACGTCTCTGATTAACCACCATCGCAACTCCCCACACAGAAAGTGGTCCAATGTCGTTTGGAGGTGTAATTTATGTTCTGTTGGTAGTTTCGCGTAGTCTTGGCAAGAGTGACATATTCAACAAGAACAACGAACAAGCGTATTTAAACAACTTCACAAATGGCCTTGTGTGCCCTTCGATTAGATCAGCCGGAGGAAATGGGAGTACGTAGTACAATTGTCGTACATACTGTTGCCAAATACGATGGTCATTGTCTGACGATCGTTTGTTTCACTAATTATTGTTCTTCTGTATGTGTATCTACCGTTTATCGTCGTATGTAGTACTATGTACCCTGTAATTTAGACGATTACCTAAATAAATCAACTTCGTGACTCTTCGCAGTACAGTCGATTGCACTCGTAACGGTTATTTGTTTTTTAGCTGTGTCCCGTCCTTTCACTCTTGATGGTTCTCTTTAAAATCTTCTCTTTAAAAAAAACAGTACTCTTGCAGTATCTGTGTCACTAACAGAAGCCAGCCATAAAGGGCCAAGTAAGTGATTTGCTAGAAGATGGTAATTTTACGAGGCTCACATTTTTGTAAAATTTTTATGCATTGATCATACAAAAGCCTAAATGTCCGAACCTTTCGTTTCGTAAATATGTTATTTGTTTGTTAAGATCATGCTTACTCCTCATACTTAGCATTTCAAAATCTAAAATCATAAATATTGATCACTTGGGCGGTCCCGTGGTACAGTCGTTAACTCGTACGACTCAACAACATACTTATAATGGGTTCAAGCCTCGTAGGACGCTACGCCACGTCGCAAGATTGATCTACTAATTAAATTTATTAAACAACTAGGCTATATTGAGCACAGTGTTGTTTACATTTAGTTTGCAGGAGCAATAGATAAATATATAATAAAAATATCATAAAATTTTGATAAAGGAAACAGAATTGGCATACAATTGAAGGGTGATGTGATTATTTGATGTTAAATTTTCGTGTTTTAGTCTTGTCAGTTGACCGGTTCGTGAAGACGGTATAATTGCCAATAAATATGTTTTTAACAGCGCATCAAGCAAGCGATCGTATGGAATCTTGCCTTGAAAAAGCATATTCTCTTCATTATCTCAATTCCTCTCTCAATTCGCCGTGTTGTGTTTCGTTCGGGTTCGAATACGTTAGTGCTCATCCAACGAGTCCATGGTCGTATTCGTTCGGTAGCTATTGAGATAAAAACAACGGCAACTTCAGTAGCTGTTGTATTGAAGCGGAGAGAAAATTAAGCGATCGCACAACTGAAAGTGATCGATTCGCTCAGGTGAGATTCATAGCACATTCGATTGATCTCGTTCAAATCATTCCACTTTGGTTGCTCTCGCCTATGTGTTCGTGATTTGAGAGCGCTCTGTGGAAATGTACTTTTATGTAGTGAGATTTCTAACTTATACATAAATCGTTCCGAGAGTGGGAGGCGTTTGTCTTAGCCCTCGATATACAACTCGTACGTTTGGCTGGCTTTGTGTATCTATGGAAACAGCTAAGATTATTTATTTGGGGTGGGCGTGACCAAGAGCTAATGCACGAATTATTATTTTGGCCAATATTCAGTTCAATATACAATTTCACTACTATCTGATTACAAATTGCATCCGCTTAATAAGGTTGATTTATTTTATAGCCTAAAGTAAGAATTTAAGAGGTTTATGTATAACATTTTTGTACCACAATACTTGTTTGATTTTTCACTGTTAAGCACATTACGTATCAACGTAACCATATTTATAATCTCTTAATTCAATAATTACATGACATTCTTACTTATTTATTAGCCGCTACATCCGCTTTGCGGTATTGGCTTGTTTCATGAGTGTCCGAAATCGCCCATGGTTTAAGATAGACTTGGAATTTGACCTTTCTTTACCTTTTTATACATATGTACACGAGTCTCCTGCAGTTTTTATAGGAAATTGTTCAAATTTGCTAAACTTATTATATTTTTATTTCATTCATTTCACCTTAAAAAGATATAAATTGGCAGCCTGACAGCCTGAATGCTGAATGCAAACGCGGATACTCGAGTTAAGCTTTGTTCGGAATACATCAAAAACACAACACATAAAGCACAAAAAATCAAACATACAGTGATTACAGTCAGAATGCAATACAGTGAACCCTCTCTTAGGCAGCGGTCTAATCTTGTTGCGCGCAACATTGTTGCTCGGAAACATATCGCTGAGGTGGTCTATGAATGTTGCTGGCAACATTTCGCTTTGACATTGTTTAGCGTCAAAAAATTGCTAATTAACAGCTCAGAGTTTATTTTTTATCATTCACTTGTTGAATAACGTGTTGAAAAAAAACAAAATATACACCAAACAATGTATTATAAATGCTTAAAATCCAAATTTAGCGGATGTCAACAAAACGCACACTGCTGCTGTGTCATTTCATACACCCGATCATCATGACCAAGGTAAATAAAAAATGTTGCCAGACAAAAATCAAATTGGATTGAATTTGGCATGCAAAAAAGTTGCGCTAGCTGTCAAAATCCATACATTTCGCCAGCAACAATGTTGCGAGCAACAAGATTAGACCAGTGCCTTATTTGACACCTCTCCAATTTGAAAAACCTCTCTTATTTGAACATTTTTCACAGTCCCTTGATTTCCAGTACATTTTTGTCCCTCTAATTTGGAAAACCTCTGAAATCTGTATCCCTCTTATTTGTGTATGGTGTTGCCATGGTTATTGAATGATATATGCTCAAATTGGCAATCCTGTTCGCAGTTTCCTATAGCACCAGTTAAGGCTGCATACTAAATGTTCTGTCTCTTTCTTGTTTGTATAGACCTTTCATTCACTTTAAACCTCTGTAATTTGAAAACCCCTCTTATTCGACAGTCCCATCGCCTCTCAAATAAGAGAGAGTTGACTGTAGTTGAAAGCTCGATAGTTGGTTGACAGTTCAATTAAAAAGCATGCGTTTGTATGGAAAACCCGGTTTTTGAAAAAGTAACAAAAATTCCATGGCATGCCGAAAAAAATTTCATTTTTTTTTGTATGGAAAAACGTGCCAAATAAAAGCACATATTCAATAGTTGGCAGGCAATCGAAGTTCAACCAGTGCGTTCGGACTGTTATGCCGTCGATGAGGACACCAATGTTTACTACGTATGTGTTGCTAAGAACAAAGCGAACCGTTCCTATGTAAATTCATTTCAACCATTCTGTCAAAAGGAGCTTTTTTTGTTTCCGAAATTAGTTGTCAATTTGCATGGGAAGAGAACACCTGGTATAAATACACTTTGATGTATATAGAAACGGGTCGCTTTATTTAAAGATTACATACGTAGTAAGCACTGAAAATAGTTTGTATAAGGCAGCGGTCAGAACTTCGCCGCATGCGATTTTGCCGCAAGCTTTTGTATGGGATTTGACGTTAATGACAGCACTTGCGAATCTACCGCATGCGGCGATGCGGCAAAATCAAAATCATTTGATATTGCCGCATCGCCGCATGCGATTTTATTTCAGATGTCAAATGTCTAAAATCATATCAAATAATGATTATCTTTATAAAGAACCAACAAAATATCATTATAATATCTTGAAGAGCTAGAAAATCGAGAAAACTCTTTTCTTGCCCCATGCGGCGAGGTTCTGACCGTTTCCTAAACGCGAGGCTACATGAGGTGAAATATACAGCGAAATGAACTATTTGACAGTCGAAATATCTGACGGATAAAGCATCACAGCAACTAGCCTATATGCAATGTAAACAAATAACGTGCACAAAATCGTAATTAAATCCATTAAAAAACTTCAATATCGAGTACATCGTCAATTTTCAGTCAACAGTTCATAATTTCTTCCAATTAGGGAATGTTCCGCTTAAGAAAATATTATTTTTAATAGAATTTTGAAAGGGGATGTTGTGACTCCTCCAACCCTTTAGCTGTACCTGTCAGATATTTCACCTGTCAAATAGTTCATTTCGCTGTATATTTCACACTCATGTAGCCGTGCGGTAACAGATTTAACAGCTAGTCTACATACACTATGTATTATAAAACCAGCTGGTCTCTGAGTGTTCTGAGTAGACAAATAAATAATCATGTGCTAAATAAATGTATTTTTTATTCCAATATATTAAATGATTTGATAGTTGTTAACTACAAAAAATATGTTTTCTACATTGCCTTATGTAAAATCAATATCGCAAATAAAACAGGTCTTCAGGATATGCTAACCGCTTTCACAAGTTTTAGTTGGGTTATTTACTGTTTATTAAAATCGTGATTAGTTTTCTTATGCTAGTTGCACGCAACTGCATTCCAATGTTGGCTGGCATAGTATATTTTTTCACATTACAATGAACTTTTCCAGCACTTAAACAATGTACCACTATAGTGAGTACATCCCGCCTACGGTAGACTGTTTTATTCGGTTCACCAAACCAATGGCTTAGAATCCAGAGGTTCATTGTGTATGATGGCAAGTGAATCGGCGATGCGCGATGGTGCTGGTAGATGAAGTTTACCAATTTGAACAAAAGAAAGATCAGATTGCAGCCCAAAGGTTTACTTTGGCGTAGTGTATACCGTATTGGTACTTTCGCTGTCAGTTATTGCAGACCACCATTCTGATAGTTTAGGCTAGCACGTATGAACGCTACGGGTTCCTTCGACTTTTGTAATGGTTTATGAATGATGGTAAGACTATGCGAAATTTGAGAGCTTCCTTCCTCGGTTGTTCCCAGTACTATGCAGCGTCATCCGTATGCGAAAGATCGTGAGGTTTCCTTTTACACGATATGTTTTCTACGTACTGTTCGTTACCGTGCTCTTCGCATAACCAAACAATACCAGTTTGTGTTAAAGTGTTGTTCTCGATCACTCCCATTGCCACACAGACGGCGAGTGACAGAGTTTTGGATCTTAAATGACTATAAATTCACCGGATACATTAAGCTCGCTCTATCAGAATCGCGGATTCGGGAAGATTCGTCGTGCTAACCGAACTTCCGCTCCAATAATTTGATACCGCTACACCGGAAATTTCATACAAAACTTATAACTTTTTTATACAACTTCCCTTCAGTTATTTAGATCATTAAACATAATGTATTTAACGTAATATTCCCTAGATTGGTCTTCTACTTTTTTATGTTATTTCTAAAATGTTGAATGATGTTGCAACAGTTTTCTACGGTTGTTCCTGAAATAGTTCATTTCCGAGTGGTGACATCCTGACCTTCACGACCGATCATCACGCAGAAAACGATACTACAAAATTAACGTCTCTTTACGGAAGTTTAAACAACAAGTTTAAATAACTTTTTTTTTCTTTAACAGTGACTCTGCAATAAATTAAAAACAAAAACTGTATTGTTTTATGCTCAAGCGCTTGTGTGAAAATGGTCAATAATACAATTTTTCATGTATTTGTTTCAAACATAAACCGTCTTTTTTATAAAATAGTAATCTATGTGAAATATTTCATTAGTAGCCCATTTATCACGGTTCATTTAGTTACTATTCTATATCCATTGACTTACTGCAGATCTATAGTCTAGTTTGATGTAACAATAATATAAATATGTTAACGTACGCATTGATATCTGGATTGTGTGACAGGTCGTGGCTCACTTTCTCGTGTGTGATAGATATCTTTTCAATTAATCTAGAATGAATCTGGCGGTTAGTATATTTAGTATGATGGAAACTTTCTCATTTCATTCGTTCATTTCAATATGGAGAACTGATCGCAGTGGTTTGCGATAATGTTGCAGAAACAATACGGTGTTATCTGGTATCATCTTGTGGAAAATGAAATAAGCATGACCTTTAAAAAACTGCAATTACCATAACATGACGACGGGCGAGGGAGGTATATTCTTATTCAGCTAAACAGCAACACGTTTAGCCATTGATATTGTTACAAAATCCGCAACCCTTCGGTTGAAAGTTGGCTATTACTTTGTTAAGATTTTCGTTTTTCCTATTCAGCCTAAGTTTTTTGTAGGGTCTTAAGACACTGCATATTTCAGTGAAACCATTGGTGTAAAATGTGATACAGATTGTGTGCAAAGATTGTGCCACAAAGGACTATACGTACGTAAACAAACACATCGCCATATACACGTGAATATGTAATGTATGTTTCTTATTACGCTGCGTCGTACAACCAAAGACCATCGTTGCCACAGTGAGATATGTTATGATTCAAGATTTCGCGGTGTTTCTCATGCTTTTCCTCTGCTTTTCTCTCTGTTTATTGATTTCTTTACAGCTTGGCAAGTAATGCAAATTTTGCAGAACTACAGTTTTTAAGCGCACGTCGTGCGGCCGTCGCTGCGGCCGTGGCTAGCGTCGAAGTTGCACAAGGTAGCGGAACAGTATTATCTCCACATCCGCCTGCCCCAGCAACTGTAGTTCCGTTAACCATTTCGCCTCCGGCTACTTCTGGTGCTTCATTAAAAGGAAATGGTGAGAGATCTTGCAGTGCCGGTACAATTCCAATCGGCAACGGAAATTCACCGACAGCAGCAGGTACAGGCACATCCAGTCCAGGACTACCTACGCCAAACGGCACCACTGGAACGACCGTGGGTCCTTCTGCTGGACAGACCAACATCCACTCCGTACCAGTACCACATCCAAGCGATTTTCATCCTGCCTATAGAATACCTGGCTACATGGAACACCTGTACTCGTTGCAACACGCTTCGGCGTCTCTACACGGTAAGGATAGTTATTGTCATATTTTAAACGGCACATTTCGAAAACTTTGTCACGCCAGGTGAGAATGCTTGTCATATTAGTTAAATTCGAATATCCAATTGGTGGATGATTTTGTCTCTTTGGCGTGCTGGCCGGAAATGTTCGTTGTAGAAACATTACAAACAGTCAACACCAGCATGTCAGTATATGATTGGCAACGTACCGTGTACACACTAATCGTTCCATTAGCTGTTAAAAATATACCTGTGTCGGTGCACTCGTTGGCATCGCGATCACTGTTGTTTTGGCCTTTCGATTATTGTAACCGCTCTTGAATCCAACATACGTGCTGTTTGAACATGCCTCTCCTGGCAGTATATGAAAAGTTGGATGTAGTTGTGGTTGGCAGTGGCGGATTTAGGGTGTTGGGGGCCCTAAGCGTTAAAAGGAGAAGAGGCCCCCGGTTGGCGTCGAGCGGGGGGGGGGGGTGCATATTGAGACTACTGTACACACTGTTCTATATGCTGGAATTACCATCCACGGGGCCCTTAAATTGACGGGGCCCCCCGCGGCCGCTCAGTCCGCGCACCGTTAAATCCGCCACTGGTGGTTGGTATTTTAACCACCAAATGACGAAGGTTCCCATATTGCCGTTACACCCTTTCCCGCTATTCCTTTTTTGATTGGTTGTCAGTAGATTTTCACTTGTATTAAACCTCCCTCGGAAGTTGCACATACAGCGACGATCGCTGGCTCAGAAACCGGGAGGAGAGTAAAAATATTGTTTCAAAAAACTCATAAAACACACTACTCCTTTGCTACGCTATGCCGGATGACGTACGGATACGTACATTCTTCGCCTACCGTCATGGAGTAATTTCGAAGACAACATTTTTCATACCCCTAGTTCATACAGGAAAACATTTGAATGAAATAAAAACAACAATAAAATGCAGACAAATTACGCCCCCCGTTACTCCTACGCACAACAGTAGCTCAGCAGGTCTTGGGGAAAGAAAACAGCTACTGCTACTGTTGACGAAACGCCCGAGTACTGTGCAAGAAATTAGAACCGAGTTAGACGAAGGAACGAGTAAAAAGATGCAACGCAGAGACATAAAGGCACTAGAAGGGATACCTATTTATAAGTTCCATCACGTCCACGTTCTGCGATGGAGGATTCCGTCATACCCAGTGAGAAAACGTTCTTGCGGTTTGTGATGCATTTTTCTAAAGTATCTTTCCATCAAGTACAATATTCTCAGCAAAAGACAATAATGTGTAACATGTGTAAAACAAAGTTCTTGCAAAAGCCAATTTATACAGACGCGTGTTTTCAAATAGTTTCGAATACAAGACAAGGAGTTGGAAATCCTAATCGCAATGGTGTAACCTGTAATGGATAGTAAAAATTTCCTTTTGTTGTGATAATGAGCCTGTTTTAAAAGAAGGATAACATATATTATTCAAATAGATAAGTATTTTAATATCACGTCAAATAATAGTTTGTTTTTTTTACGTTTTGAAATTATTTTTGAAAATCAATCCAAAAGGTTTTTTTTAATCAGTTGATGTTCAAAATAAGTACAATATGTGCGTAACTGTAAAGCTTCCAAATAGCGATTTTCCGAAACATGTACCGCGTGTCTTGGGGACTATCTTTACATCACATGACCCTAAAATGTATTATTTACGTACTACTACTTTTCATCAACAAACGTGCCACGAGTACAGGGGCAATAACGTACATTCTGTTAATACACTATGCTTTGATCCCGAGCATGCTTTGATCTTCTCATCTTTTATAAGGTATGCTATGACATGACCCACTCTTTTGCAAACTTCAAACGTAGATTGAGAAGCCATTGCCTGTTGATGAGTTCACGCTAGAATTACTTGCTAGCGTTATCTATAACGCAAAAGAAATACCAAATAGGAAACGTAGCGCAGAGCCTACCGGCACACATGACTAAGAAACGATGCGGTCATCTAATGCTACGTATGTACACCGTTAACATGTTCTTCGATAGACTCTTCCCTCAGGTCTCGAGCTGTAATGAACGCTAGTGAAATTGATGGTGGTGCACCATGAAACCCATTGCAAAACAAACTACACCGCACCTGTTGTGCGTTGCACATTACGTCTGGCTCTTCCCAATACACATAGGGCAATGGATATGCATATTTAGTTGTTTGTTACGGTTGCTTCGGGTGTTCATTCGATTTTCTATTAGATATGTGCAAATTGACACAGCGAAAATATTTTGTTGTTCAGTTACGTCCTCACGGCACGATCGTTATTTTCGAGAGCACATAGAGAATGCATAAGAGAATGATTTCACGAGTACTCATATTTGGCAGCATGTGCGGGCATTCAACGGCAGGTTGTAAAACCGTAACAATCGAACCCACAATGTGTTGGTTAGCACGATGATACAGTCACTTAATGTGGAACCATGTAAAGAATTGATGATCGTTAACGCCAACTCTCAACATGGTGTTGAATAGGAAATAAGGCATCAAACGACTGCATTTCCAAAAAAGATACGGAATTACGGCCCCGAAATTTGCATTTTCTTTTTTTTTCTGTTTCTAATCACGTCAATTGTATAATAGGTCTTGGATTGACATC
Source organism: Anopheles merus (assembly GCF_017562075.2). Taxonomy (NCBI): domain Eukaryota; kingdom Metazoa; phylum Arthropoda; class Insecta; order Diptera; family Culicidae; genus Anopheles; species Anopheles merus. Next base: position 57,228,357 of record NC_054082.1, read on the forward strand.
GGAGTACATCAATGCTAGGAACGCAATCGCCGATCTACATCCAGCCAACTCCCTAGCCAGTGCGGATTTTCATTTCAGCATCGATGCAGCTAGTCGACTCAACAGTCCTCGCCCGGGCAGCATACGAGCTAGTGTTAGCCGGAAGCGAGCCCTTTCGTCATCGCCATACTCGGATTCATTCGACATTAGTTCTATGATACGATACTCTCCAAACTCTTTAGCATCTCTGGTGAACGCCTCTCGAAGCAGTAGTACAAGTGGTTCCTATGGTCATCTATCGGCCAGTGCGCTCAGTCCAGCACTTGGTATGCACAACGCAATGCCACCACACCTTCAACATCTCCTACGGAGTAGTGGATTTCTTCATTCACTCCCTGGTCACCATACGCCAGCAGCTAGTATGTTTTCATTATCTCACCATCCTCTTCATGCAGGACATTCGTTGACCAAACCACAGGTAAGCACAATTGTTGCCTCTGAGTTGCTGATTTTATGCTGATCTAACTTTAGTTTTGTCGTTATCCTTTGCAGCAAATTTCCGACCTGTCAAGTAAAAGACAGGAGCAACCAACATCTAGCTCACAAGTTACACGTGTCGAAGCTGATAGTGCTAGTAACGCCCAACAAAAGAAAATCCGTGTTAAACGTGAAGCTCCACAAGTATATTCACATAAACCAAATACACAAGAAGATTGTTCGGACATAATTACATCAAACCATCTTCCAAGCCCTACATCGACACAAGGACCAACCAACGGAACTATTTCGACAACCTCTACTACTAAAAATGGGGGACTTAATCTAAGCCCTATGCAACGCGATTTGAATAACGGAATCCAGGGAGCAGAGTGCAATGTCGCCAACATTGGCAGTGCAATGGACGTTAGTTCTAATGGCAATGCAAGTGGCGATGGTGGACTTTATGGAGAGGACAATAGTTGTCGTGATGGTACTCGAGCGGATACCACTGACCCAAAAGATGAACCAGGCGATTTCATAGAGACGAATTGCCATTGGCGTGAGTGTTCTTTGGAGTTCAATACACAAGACGAGCTAGTTAAGCATATTAACAACGATCATATTCACGCAAACAAAAAATCATTCGTATGTCGCTGGGAAGATTGTTCGCGTGATGAAAAACCGTTTAAAGCACAATACATGCTTGTCGTACATATGCGTCGCCATACGGGAGAAAAACCACACAAGTGTACGGTAAGTTATTAAAAATCGAGAACTTACTAAAATAAATTCTAAAATCACAACAATTATTTTTTCAGTTTGAAGGGTGCTGCAAAGCGTATTCAAGACTGGAAAATCTTAAGACTCACCTTCGCTCACATACTGGTGAAAAGCCATACACCTGCGAATATCCCGGATGCAGCAAAGCATTCAGCAACGCATCTGATCGTGCGAAACATCAAAATCGAACGCACAGTAATGAGGTATGTTATGTCTTGTCCAATTGCTTTTTTTTAAGAAGGAACGGTTCGGGTCGTATTCGGGTCGTACTAAATGTGTTTATGTTATTCAAAAAAAACCAAATCTTTAAAAAAATCGATTTGTTCTATATTATTTTCAGAAACCATATGTGTGCAAAGCCCCTGGATGCACCAAAAGATACACGGATCCCAGTTCGTTGCGTAAACATGTAAAAACTGTCCATGGCGCTGAATTTTATGCAAACAAAAAGCACAAAGGAAACAATTACGGTGGTGGTAGCAATGGTGGCGATGGTCCAGGGGAGGATGGTGAAGGATCTAACCACATGTTCGACAGTAGTCCGCACAGCGAAGACAAAACAACGAGCATGAGCAGTCCCAGCATCAAGTCAGAATCGGATGCAAATTCTCCCAGTCATCCACCAATTAACAGTCCGATGTCACTATCGGCACTTACTGCCGGACTCGGTGAAGACTATCACGACGGGAATAATATGCCACTGGGTAGTATCGTTGGAATAGATGATCCCGTTTGGCCGTATGTCGATGAAGATCTAGAAGTGGCTGATCTGCCGTATGTACTCCGTGAAATGGTTGATCTTGGAGGCCCTACAGGAACAGCGGCAATATCGACTCGTAATAATACAAGGAGTCGATTTAGAACCCGAATCAACAACAAAGGTACTTTGCTGAGCAGCAGTCCATTGTCAAACATTCCGGAAATTAACAGTCAAAACACGCAAAATTACGGACTAGGAGACCTGAACAAAAAGATAACTGATCTCAAGATGGAACCAGGTGTGACGCCTCCTCCACAGCCCGGGTCACTTCCTTCAGCAACAGTTGGCAAGAGCGGACAGACCGATCAAATGCGTCCACTCTTGCATCCAACATCCACATCTACGACCATGATGATGATGAATGCATATCTAAATCCCGCTGCGGCGTTGAACAGGCGGGATAGCAATAACAGTACAACGAGTAGCTCATATTACAGCATGCGGTCGGCCGACATTAGCCGTCGCAGTAGCCAAACATCCCAGCAAAGCACTAATTCTACTATGCGGCCAAGCTACTATAATTCCTCTTCATTATATGATCCTATCTCACCTGGTAGTTCGCGTCGTTCAAGTTCCATGTCAACTACTACAACTGGGGGGCAAAGTTTACCTCCTCCACCTTCTTCTCATCTAATTTCAACACACCTGCAGCGGTTTGGTGCTAACAGTCAGTTGATTGGATCGATAAGTTCTGGAGGAGGACCAACTAATAGCAATGGCAGTGGAGCCCGACATTCGATACCGAACAATTTGACTAATAATTGTATGGGATTTTATGGTCATCAGCAAAACGTTACAGCTCAAACCGATCGGCGTATGTCAGAGCCTGTTGCTAGTGGATCGAACATAATGGCTGCGCCATCAATGGCTGGTCGATTAGGGTCTCAGTATTTAAACCGTCGGATGGGTTCTGTGAATAATGCAACAATTCGAGGCCCACAAAACTCAAACATCACTAATGCAACGAATTGTACGGTAACGTCTGCAGTACCATCAACATCAAATAACAAGCCTCTGATGTCTACAGCTACAAGTAAATTGCATCCTAATCAGGAAGTAGTGTTGGACGAAGTAGAGGAAGGAGAAATGGTAGAAAATAAGCTTGTTATACCAGATGACATGTTGCAGTATCTCAACCAAGTTGCCGATATGGCTGGAGAAACTGTATCATCAAATATAAATAATCTAACCAACCAAATTAATTCGTCAGCTAGCGTGCTTGCTAGTCCTAGTGGAAGCTCTTGGACAAATCCTCCGCATGAAAATGGAATGCGGAGTATTAACAACCATCCAATAGAACCATTAGAATCTGCCTCTAACTTGGCTGCAAACTTTATGCAACCACGAACTACAACAACGAACATTCTAATGAGTCCACAATCCCAGTACAGTAACGATGAGTCCAGTGTCATTAGCAACATAATGTCACCACAAACTCCTCAACCCCAAATGCTGTCGCCGATGGTGCCTGATAATGCAGTAGTACTATCCACAAATAATTTCACGGTACCACCTTCGTCTAATGTGCCACAGCAACTACAATCACAGCTGAGCATATCACACACTCCACATACACCACCAGTACAATGTCAAACCTTGCACAATGAAATCCAGAATTTCGGAAATGATAATAACAACTTCCATGTGATTAACGGAGCTAATTGTTACATCCCACAACATCAGCAACAACATCAGCAACAGCAACAGCAACAGCAACAGCAACAGCAACAGCAACAGCAACAGCAACAGCAACAGCAACAGCAACAGCAACAGCAACAGCAACAGCAACAGCAACAGCAACAGCAACAGCAACAGCAACAGCAACAGCAACAGCAACAGCAACAGCAACAGCAACAGCAACAGCAACAGCAACAGCAACAGCAACAGCAACAGCAACAGCAACAGCAACAGCAACAGCAACAGCAACAGCCACAGCCACAGCCACAGCCACAGCCACAGCCACAGCAACAGCAACAGCAACAGCCACAGCCACAGCCACAGCCACAGCCACAGCCACAGCCACAGCCACAGCAACAGCAACAGCAACAGCAACAGCAACAGCAACAGCAACAGCAACAGCAACAGCAACAGCAACAGCAACAGCAACAGCAACAGCAACAACCTCAGCAGCAACAGCATCAGCATATGCATCCCCTACAACAGCCCCAGCAACATCAACAAAAACAAACTTCGCTTGGGCGAAATCGTCCAATTGCATGTTCTAATTTGATAGGATATTATCACCGAACAGATCAAAGTGCACATCATTGTTGCTTGGCTATGATGATGCAAGGATCGCTTCACATTAATCAACCAACCAATGGTGCACCTAACCAACCGAATAGCAGTGGTCAGATTCAATCGCAATCGCAAATGAATCAATATAAGAATCCTTTCAGTCTTAACCTCGCCAGTTTCAATACGGATGACAGCTCCGTTCAAAATACTGTAGTTGGTGATCCAACTTCGAACATTGAGATACAATGTGGGGACATCAGTCAGTCCCAGATGTCGCCCGCGATCGTAGCGATGGCACCGTCAAGGAATAATCCTTCATTGACCATTGAAAATCAGCAACAAGTCTTAGATATAGACACAGCACCTCAAATACGCCAGCAGCCAATGGAAAGTAGCCTTCAAACACCTCCATTGCCATCTACACCGACTGGTTTTGGACAATCAACCGCAGGTCCTCAGCCAGCACCATTACCGATGTCTCTTACCGCCGATAACGGAATATCGATCGGACAAACTGATCAAGGAAGTGCCATGGGTTCAGATACATATCAAAGAACCCTAGAATATGTTCAAAATTGTCAAAATTGGAATGAATCGGCGGACTTGGTCAGCAGTAGTACTCATCCTTCGTCAAATCTTGTCATCAACGATATGAGTACATCGTTGAGCTCCTATTTTGAGGAAGATCGGTATCTACAAATGATTCAATAGATATTAGTTTGTCATTAACGATTTAAGATAGATTTCTCTGAAGATCAGTAGATAAGTTTTAAGGATTATTGTTTCTTGTCTTCATTGTATTCACTCCAACCATACCTCAACAATAGAAAACCTATATATATAGATATATATATATATATATATATATATATATATATATATATATATATATATATATATATATATATATATCGCATTATCAATCCTAATTGCATACATTTATTGTGTGTTTGAGCGACTGTGGTAGTTTTCATTTGTTATGAAAAAGCACCTGTTTTTGCTAAACACTGTTTTGTTTTGTTTAATAATAAGCTATTCAATGTATATGGATGATTAAGTTGAGTGCGATTAAGCTAAGGGCGAAATTGTACTGTGAATACTACACTCATAACGGAATAACGTAACTATTTGAAAATGAATTGACTGCCAACGTTTTTGCATACTTAATTGTAAATGTAATACACATATATTTAATAAGAAAATTATAGCGCATGATTGTAATTGTAAACGCTTGAAATAGGCTGATAAAAATGGGTAGCCAAGACAAAGAATGAAAATAAATGATTCGTTGAATTTTGATAAAAAAACAAAAACGGCAATATGTTCTTTTGTTTAGTGTGTTTTATCAATTAATTATATAGAAGTGCTGCTTTCTGTTTCTCCGTTACATTGGAGCATAACTTTTACAATTTTTGGCAAGTCTGGAAAGGTTTGTTAAATCAATTTGTTTCAAATTCGAACGCAACCTATACTGTTTTTTTTTTCTTGAAAAGTTGAGAAATCAAATGGTTGGTTAGTAATTTCTACGTTTAATAATTTGTCCACACAAACCTGCTTTTAATAACTAAATAAGTATGGGACAAACGATTATACGCATTTTTCGCGAACGGTTTTTAATACAGTCTATTCCCGAGTTACACGGTTCACGACTTACGCGGATTCGGAGATACGCGGTTTTCTAAATTTGACAGATTAAATGTCAAATTAGTACAATTTGCTTCAAGTTCGATAAAAATTGCATTTTTGCTAAACTCTTGAAACCACTTGAAAGCCAAAAATATTAGAATTTTCTGCACGAATCACATCAAATAAATGATAAAGTGTATAAAAGTACTAAATTTAATTAAAAACTCCAAGTTATCAATAGTATTTTAGTCAAAAAACGTGAAATTCGACTTACGCGGATATTCGAGGTTTCGTCGGGAACGCAGAAACCGCGTAACTCAGGAACAGACTGTACCCTTGTTTCGTTATTATTTAGTTACTTACTTATCCTGTCGCCATGCTTAAATATTAAAAAAATACATACTTATTACAGGATAGTTCGGTTTGCATGTAAGAGGACATAAAGCGAATCGGTATTTGGAAGAGCTTCAAGGAGGCAATAAACTATTGGTAAATAGAAACACAATTGTCTAAACTTTTTACTTTAGAAGTAATGTGCATTGTTTATATAGTGCCACAAAATAATTTAGTTAGAGAACATACTCTATCGAAAGCACTCCGTATGCTAGGCTTTTTGTTACGAGTTGCTATTGACTTTAGGGATCCGTTTAGTGTGAAATCCTTGTACTGTGTAATTGTTCGTCCAATTCTTGAGTTTGCCGGCATTTTGTGGAATCCTTCCCAACAATATAAAATAGACAGGATTGAGTCAGTTCAGCGTAAGCTTACACGTTCTTTGTTTTATCGTCTCCCATGGTTCCATGTCTCTGAATGTCCGACGTATCGTGTTAGGTGTCTCCTATTTGGACTTGAAACCACTACAGCATAGGAGAATGACGGCGCAGTGCTTATTTGTACACCAACTTTTCTGTAGTTTTATTGACGCCCCGTCCATTCTAGAAAAAAATAACATACTGGCACCTTGACGGAAACTTAGCAGTAGCATGAGGACATTTCAACATAGTTTAGTTTGACTATTTAAAAGCATTTTATCTATTTTACCGTTCAACGTATGTGTACTTTGCTTATTCTGTTATTGTAATAGTGCAGTTGCAGTCAGTTAGTTTCTCGCTTTTACTTTATTTTTATAATCATAAGGATGTTATTTAGGTTTAATATAGCTAGATGACATTGATCAACAAATAATAATAATAATAACAATAATAATAATAATAATTCACCACCCTAATCTGTCTCATTTGATAATTGAAATGATCTATTCATTGTTACACATAATATGCCGATTACACCAAATAGGTTAATTATTTGTTGTTTAAGATGTGTATATATATTATTAATGACAATAAACTCTAGATAAAACTCAAAATTGGAAATTCCTATCAAACGCTTACGTCTAGGAGTAAGTAAAAAAAAGTTGATCACCAAAAAGTATTAAGCTAACACCGCCTTGTTAGCTCACATTCAAGTTTAGTGATAACGATGGCGGAAAACCCCGATCTTTTTCAACAACTGTTAACAATAATAAGTGAAGGTGAAGATCAGCGGGTCGGTTGCGGAGTCGACTTTGCTCAGAGATAAAGTAGTAATGTGAGGCTGCTGGCGTGTTTGTGCACAACGAAAGCCCAGAATCGAAATGAATCGCTACGTACGTGGTTTTGTTATATTTTGTTTTATTGTTCTAGTTAGGGGTAACTGTAAGTAGCTTGTTTCCTATAACTTTCCTTTCAATTGGTATGATTTTCAAATTCCATCGTTTCATTTAAGGGTTTTTTCCGGACAAAGTGCATTTTGAGCTAAGCCAAGTCTTGAATAAAAACTGTGGCACAAGTCCGTACAGTGATCGTTTGAAACCAGAAGATGGAAGAATTTTTGAAAACCCTTGGCTGGTATTGCTCCGTCATCCCGAAGAGCAGGAATCGTTTTGTCAAGGAACTCTAATTAGCGAAAGTCACGTGTTAACTACAGCCATATGTACAGAAGCAATCGTACCTAATGAGTAAGTGAATTGAGAAATGCGTTAAATATTATGTATCATTTCATTACGTAAAAAGTCTACTCCCGCAAACAGAACAATCATCACTCTTGGTGAATATAAACGAACAACCGATCCTGACTGTTTCGAGGCAAATCTTTGTAATGTTCCACCGATAATTGAACTACTGGCCCAAAAGAAAATCGTCCATCCAGATTTCCAAAACGACACGTACGAAAACGATATCGCAGTAGTGATCATGAATGAAAGGATCACTTACACCAATAGTTCTGTATCATACCGGTTGCATTATCCCAACAAGAAATCTGTTTCGCTACAATTCGTTTGAATTCCATTTTTTATTCTAGGTATACAGCCGATTTGTTTGCCATTGACGCCAATAATTCCATCCCTTGTTCATGTCCCGACCGTATACAACACTTTATGGACAGTTGAGCATAAAGTACCAAAGCAAATTCATATGAAGTACATCGCTCAGAACGAATGTCAACAACGGATGCGAGGTCTTCTTTTGTTGCAGGAGGGACAAATTTGTGCGCAATATGTTAAACCAATGGAGCTTAGCTTTATTGGCGGTTCCGGATCACCGCTACTGATAGAATACCACTCTCGCACGTTTCAATTTGGAATTCTTTCAATCGGTCTACCAGATGCTACCAACACAGAGCCGTATATTTACGTAAACATTTCTACTCACATAAAATGGATTCATGATACTTTGGTAGATGCATACAAGCAATAAACTGATTAATTTATTTAGGATCGATCCAGTATTATGTTAACTTTTTCTAAGGGGGTTTACAGTTCTAATGTGAACTTTGACTTTATTATCGCTTCTTTATATCAACGTGTTGTACATGTGCTTTTCCCGATCTGCTTCAATCACTCCTGTCATCCAATCGTAAAACGGTGCCACAGGAATGATTACGTATGGTTCATGCAATTTCGCTGGGTAACGTGGTCCGTAAGAAAGCAAGCCAACCAATAAGATCCTATTTCCGTCATGTACAGTATAGATTGGAGCACCACTGCCACCTCGTAGGTTAGGTTCATACGCTAATTCGGTTGAATTCGTATGTCTCTCATCAAACACTATGCAAAACATACCATTTTCAAAAGATACAGAGTGACGAGGCATGAGACGTTGACACTCGTACGGGTTGATTGGTTTCATGAAGTATTGTTTCGGTACGAGCGAGAGTCCCGTGTCTCTACGGCCGCACCATGACGCTACTAACAGGAAAGAGCTCTGATAATTTAAATCATCATTTACACAAATTGGGGCGACTGCAGTGCCGTCAACTATTGCTGCTACTCTTAGTTTCACCAAAGCAATGTCATTTATCTGCGCAAACATATTATAATCAGGATGGACAATAACTTCATCCACAAGAATGCTTTGCGCTAGTGGCGCACATGTTTCTTCGAGTAAGCTCAACTTCTCACAATCAGTATTGGTTGACGTGTTATGTTCGCCAACTCTTGCATACTTGCTGGGGAATAAATGAGGAAATATGATTATAGCGTCCACAGCACTCCACAATTGTACATTTTATACATACAGTTGACCAAAATCTTGAAACTGAACGACAAACACGGTCGTCAGTACATATTTTGAATGTATCAAAAGGCCTTGAAAAACATAGTTCACAACTAATTCACGTTCGTAACCAAATTGCACTAGCCATGGATGTTCAAATAAACGGGTATCGACAGGAAAATTACTTTCATAATAGCGATTTCCGCACGTTTGATTGACTAGAGCTAACAAACCGGAATTAGGAAGATTGTTTTCTTTTTTCCCATTTAAAGCAGGGCATCCTCCTATGAATATAATAGGGATCAACAGCAACACACTAAGGAGTATACGAACCATGATCTTAACTAGCAGTGAAAGCATTGACCTCGGTTTATACGAAGAAAGCTCGATCAAACCAAGTTGCTCTCTTCACAGTAAATTCCAAAATAAAAACATGTTTTACCGGCGATTTTGTATGTTCTCAACAAGGCTCAACAATACGAGGCAAACAAAAAATTGGATGCAGAAAAACCTGATGAAACATACTTTTACAATATTTTCGTATTTTCCACACATTTCAACAGAACTTTTAAGGATTTGAGCGTAATGTTACCATTTCCAGTATTTTTTCTATAAAATTTATAATTTCAATGCATTAACTATATATCACCATACACTTACTTTGAGAATAAAAGAAGCGCAATTAACAGTTTGCCAAGTGAAATATCTGACTGGCAACGGATATCCGCAATCAGCTGAATGCGATGTAAACAAATGAAGCAGTCTTTCCTCGAGTTACGCGAATAATACGTTTTGTAGACATCATTTGTATAAGTCATTTATAAAACTAGATTTTTTGTTTTAAGTAAATTTAGTGTGCAAGTAATTTATTACCGACTGTAATTGGAGAGATTCATATCAGCATAGCTAACGTCATGAGCGCTCTTCACAATCAAGTTGGCTTTGACTTGATTTCATACGAAGCGTATACGTCAATTAGTCCAGATGTGTGTCGCATATGGATTGGCAATGCGTGCAATTTCTGTTTACACAATGTTAGTGACCCTCTGGAGTATTGGTGGACAATGTATGTAAATGCCCTTTCGTAATTGTGGTTTATTGAATGTGTTGCTAATTCACTGACAATGTCGTAAATGTTGTTTTCCTAATTGTTGTGTAACACACTGGTTTCAGGGATATTTCCGGATAAATTGCACACCGAATTCACTGATTTTATCAACAAACAATGCGGAGAGATACCCTACAGTGTTAGAGCACGACCAGTTTTTGGCAGAGTATATGAAAATCCTTGGCTCGTATTATTACGTCATCCTGAAGAAACGTTGCATTTTTGCCACGGGACACTAATTAGCAACAGATATGTGCTTACAACGGCAATCTGTGGTGGGAATGTAGTGACTAATGGGTAAGTAAAAATTTCAACTTATTGCCACTCTAATATCAAGTAATTATAAAAATCTTTCTAGAAACGTCACGGCACTCCAGCAAGCAACTGAGATTGTATTAGGTGAATATGATCTTAGTACTGCAACGGATTGTATAACTACATGGAACTGTTCGTTGCAAACTACTCGAAGATCTATTGATATAGTGAAGATTCATCCTAATTTTACTACTAGCTTTTATGAAAACGATATCGCGTTACTTTTTATGAACGCCTCGGTACAGTTCGACAACAGTTAAGTATAGTAAAACGGTGGAAAAGAAGCTTGTTTTGGCATAAAATACCACTATTTTAACGTTTCTTTTGTGATTGTAGATATTCGTCCAATATGCTTGCCGTTTGTATCCATAGTAGATAGTACTAATGTGCAGCAGCAGACTATATACAATACGATTTGGTCTAATGACAGCATCCCGAGACAAATTTGGATGCGTAACGTTCCTAGAGAAATTTGTCGAGAACAGATAAAGAATCTGTTTGCTTTAACCGAAGGTCATATATGTGCCCGAATCTTTGGTAAACATTCGGTTGATATGAATGGGAGTGCCGGTTCTGCATTGCAGGTCGATTATCATGGCCGCATTTTTGAGTACGGGCTACTATCGGTTGGATTTCCCAACGAAACTAATGCAGCACCTTATTTATATATCGACATAGCAAAGTATATAAACTGGATTCATGAATCTTCGTCCATTTGATTGATAAAACCACAAAAAACCGTTTAAGAGTCAATAAGGTAAACATACATCTTTGTTGTAAAAAATGGGTTCCGAAGATAAATGAAAATCTTTGTAAAGATGTTTAAAACAGTCCGACTCTGAACAATACTATCTATACCAGCCATCGGCAAAGTCCGGCCCACGGGCCACTATCGCAACATTAAATTAAGCCCGCAAAAGAATGGAAGAAACTATTCATTTACAAATTATTGAAGATCTTTTTGCGCAATATTTTATACTATCGTACTCTTTACAGTTTAATACTATGTATGTTAGATCCTATGTTAGATATGTATGCTAATCTATGTTAGAGTAGAGCTTTTGTATCATGTTGGTCCAGAAAAAAAATCGATGGAACACGGGTGACTGATGTTGAACCAATTTGCGAATTAGAGTGTCACATCGAAATCCTGCCGAAATTCACCTGAAATGATCTCATTGAGTTTTGGCGACATGGTTTACCGCTGCGAAGCCAGTGGATGCGATTTCTAATTCCTGATCTATTTATTCTAGTTTCACAGGTACTATTACACTGTTTGTACGGTTGCATTGATCTCGCAGCCCACCTAACGCAGTAATGTAGCCACTTGTCCCTCTGTCTTCATTTTTAGCTTCTTTTGGAACCTCAAAAATGATCCTGGGCTTTCTTTCGATGCTTTGATTGTTGCCCAATAGTGCCAAGATGTTGGCGACCCAAATGCCAAAACGGGCTTATACGACGACTTTGCGATGGGAGAGCATTTAACTTCGTCAACGCAATATATGCAATACAAAATTTTAGCTATAGTGAAATAGCTCCATACATTTTCCTCGCGGTAATATTTTTTCTACTATATATTCTCCTTAAATTTACTCAAATCAGTTGGTTGCCTTTTTATCTATTTTAGAGATATTTTCGATCGTATTTGAAAGCCAAACTGAAAATTAAAAAAACCCTGTTGTAGTAATTTAAATGTAATAAAAATGCATTTTTCTGGCCCGCGGCTCTCGATCATTAACTAAATTTGGCTCTTTACTTCGTAAAGTTTGCCGACCGCTGATCTATACCGTTTCAAAATGGTGGTACCGCGGTTCATTTCACATTACATTTATTCTCCGCGACCTATTGCTGACGAGCCATTGAAAATGTGTTGCTGAGTGATAGAGGGGAGGGGATGCGTGGGAGGTAGGCATGTGTATTGCATGTTAATTTACGTGTGAAAAAAAACTTTTGTTTGCAATTTTGTTTGGATAACTTCCAAATAAAATAACTGTACCAGTATTGGGCAGATTAGTACAGCAGTTTCACAAAAACTGCTCGTACATTTGCAATTTTTATTATTTTTCACAACAGTGACTATAAACTATCGAACTTTTGGTCGATAAACTATCGTATTATGCTGTAAGTTTTTATTTGCCGATAGAAATGTATTTTGTTAGATTTAAAGATTCGTGGAAATGCAAACACTGTTTTTGTTCATATTTTCGGGGGTTTGTTCAGTGCTCCTATTTTCGGCAACGCGAATACGGGTCGGAAAATTGTTTTACACACTTTCATTGTTCTACTGCTCTGGTTTTCTTAGTAATTAAACTTGCTGAACAATTGGCTGACAGCAAATCTGACAAACAATTTTTAACTCTGCATATTTTTGGTTTGATGTTTTAAAAACTATGCAAGGAAATTAAGTGAAACTTCGTATATGAATAACAAATGAACATATCTCTATTTAAAAAATATGTGTTGAGACAATTTTCAATGCGTTTTTCCATGATTTCACGTTTTTAGTTACCCTGTCTGAAACAGGTAGGGGAAGGTAGGTAAAGACGGAAACCTTAAGGAAAATGTTGATAATCTAGAGATATATGAATGCAGCGACCATGAAAATGTGCAGGCCTTATGCTTCTATCGATTTTTACATCTTTTCATGAAATAAAGAAAAGGTTTTTCTCGTGCAATTTTGAAATGTTCGGGTAAGGCGGATAATCCCATAGAATCTCTCATCTATTCCTCAACGATGTCATATACAGTAGGTGACCACTAACTAGATGTGTTTTAACTGTAGTGCTTTTTAACTGGAGGTTCACTAACTGGAGTGATTCTCAGTTAACGAACACTTAAACGGTAAGGCCCGTGTCTGTGCTCCATCGCATGCGATTTTATCGCACGTGCTGTCAAACGCTTTTTCGTATAATATTGCGATTATTTGGATGATTTTAATAATATAACGATTATGAAAAATTAAGTTGAGATTGTTCCTACAAAACACCACACATTTAGTTTGACAGATAAAATCGGATGCGGCGTCCGACGAAATCAAATTTTTTTGATTCCGTCGTACGACGAAATCGCACGTCCGACGTTATCTGTCAAATCCCATATAAAATTTTGACAGGCCTTCCGATAAAATCGCATCCGACGGAGCACAGACACGGGCCTAAAACATGAAACATCCGGAATCTCACGAAGAGAAATTTGTCGCAAATGTGCATTTTTAAAACAAATTTAGGGTCTTTTGCCTACGTTTGCTATTAATTTATATTATTACACGAATTACTATACTTTATATCAACATAATTGAAAAAAAAAAGTTTGGTATGTTATTCCAGCCAACGCCAATCAAAACAATCAATCCATAGAAACGTCACTCCAGTTATCGAACATTGGGGACCTTCACGATTCTAGTTAGTTTTTTGTATGGAGTTTGACAGTTGGCGGCTGAAATCATGTAAACACTCCATACAAAACCACAGTATGGTTTTGTCTCGCCACAAAGCTAGAATTAGATTCGAGTACCTGCTCGAAAACACGGGTTTGTTTACATTTACCCCAAGGAGCATTAAAGAGATCACATGGTGGAATCTAGAATCAATGTGTATATAGTCCAGGTGGTCTCATAGCATGTTTTTTATAACCAAATTTGAATATCACTTTTTGACAGGATGAGTGAAAACTTTTGTTCAAACAAGCTTTCTGAAGGCATGACGAATACACAAAACACTCTTAAAATCTTCATTCAGAAACAGAAGCGATAAAAATCTGTCTTCTAAATTCATACACCTTGGGATAAGCCCACCTGTACATTATACGCACTTAGATAGCTGCTCGAAAACTGATATACAATGCAAAAAGCTGACAGGCTGAAATTTCAGCCTACGAGCTTAAAACGGAAAGGCCCCCATTGTTCGTTAACTGGAGCTTGTTTACCTCTCAGTTAGCGGTCACCTACTGTAAATGTCTCTTCTTTTTATTGATTAAATTTGTCCAAGTCGTGACTGACTGATATAAGAAGTAAAATAAATCAACATATTCATTCATCTTTCCCTACAACAAAGTGTCCGTCTTTCTCGCTTGGTGTCTGGATGTTTAACCAGAAAACAACATTTTTATTGCTTTCATTCTCGTTCTTTCGCCAGTTATTTTCCTAATAACCATGACAACTCATTAATGTAATAAAACTTCCGAAAATATATACAATGCAAGTTACAGAACTTAAGATACGCAGTAGTGAAATTAGACCCACAAGGGTGTGCATGATTGAAAGATTGTTTTCTTCATGAATTTAAACAATATTGCATACAGGAGAACGTCGAATTTCCGGGGACGGATTGCATGAATTTGACAGTTGGCGAACATTTTCTGCGATGAACCGGTTAACAAAAACATTTGTTGTACAGCATTCTAGTGTCTAGTGATACTTTTTAACTTCATTTTTGATAAAAAAAAAACAATTTTAAATCTATTGTTATTGATTCAAAAAATATTCTACTAGTGTGATAATCGATTATTTTGATGTGAATTTCTAGTAAAACCAATGAATTTTTAAAATTTCATATGAATTTGACATTTCTTGGACCATTTATCCGTCGAAATCAATTAACCGGCATCCGAGCTTCTCGGATTATCGACGTTCTACTGTATATTACATATATTATGGTAAAAATGTTCTCAAATGTGTTGTTCAAACTTTCAGTTAGGATGGAAATTTGCCCGTTTCAAATATTTATGAGAAGTGTTCATCTGTCCAGTATTTAAACAATCGTATCGCCGTTATAGTTCTAGCGATGCATAACTTCAATGCGAAACCATACAACAGTACATAGGGAATGAGAAAGCTCTCCAAGCGTGGAAGCTCCACTGGTTGGGTATCCCACAAACAGATGGTGCCACCAGCTTTTTGCCATTCTTAGAATGCATGAGTCGTTTGCCGTCTGCTAAACGAAGTCTTTCTATATTCCGTTGAGGTAGAGAGCTTGAGCCGTTTAGAACCCGTTTAGCGGTCGTTTAGTGGATTTTTGGGATGTGGTGTAATGGGTGATGGAGAAACATAAAATGGACCAAAAAATGTCATATCTTAATGATATATTTTAGTAAAAAAGGTAGAATTTTATTCTACACCAAACTCTCCAATACTTCTACCCCATCCCCCCCCCCCCCCTGCTCACCCAACATCCCTCAACTGAGGCCCGCGGGAATATTTTCCACTCTAATCTAGCCCCGACCCTAAACGAGTTTGACATCATTGCTCTAGATCGTAAGGCCAAAAATACACGAAAAGGAATTTCGCGCCTGCGGAATTCCGCTTGCTAAAAAATGTATGGATATGACGGTTCGGGAAAGTTGCCGATGACACTTTGTATATGGGTTTGACAGCAGGCGGAATTCCGCGGCCGCGAAATTCCGGTCCGTGTATTTTCGGCCTAAGAGAATCAGTCCAGCGGAATAAATTGGTAGTGTGTGTGTGTAATCAACGTAAAGGCCGGGGGACATTGTTCGTACTCGCTAGTGTAATCTAGATTTTCACTACCGCATCTGGCTGCGGCAGACCGAACTTTTTTTGGTCGTCGAGCGAATGGTCGTGCCGATTCTAAAATTTAAGTTGTTTTTTCATCATTTTTTGAAGCGAAAATGGATGAAATACTTGCACAACATATTCATCTTATTAACAGAGCTAAAACACCTTTACTGGTTGATGGTTGAAAGAGGAATGAACATTTTATTAACTACATTCTGTTAACACTATTTCATAGAGTACTATGATCAATTGTACACCAGTATCTCATAGCATACTTAAATCAATTGTAAACTTCAACATCCCGCCTCAATTGATCAATCCTAGCATCGTTCGTAGTTTGCCAAATCTTGGTGCAGGAAGACCTTTCGTCATCATGTCAGCTATTTGTTCTTCAGTTGGCTGATATTGAAGTTTGATCTGTTTCTGTTGAATAAGGTCTCTGAGGAAGAAATATTGTATATCAATATGTTTCATTCTTCTATGTTTCCTTGGCTCTTCACATATAGCAATGCATGGTTGGTTATCTTCATACATAGTCACTGGTAAAGGAACAGTAACATTGAGCGTTTTCAAAAGGTTTACCACCCATACAGCTTCACAGCTAGCTTGACAAAGAGCCATCAATTCTGCCTCAGTAGTCGATAGTGCTACAGAGGTTTGTTTTCTTGTAGCCCACGAAATCGTTGCATCTTGTAGTTTCAACACGTATCCTGAAACAGATCGCCGGTCATTTGGATCATTTCCCCAATCTGCATCAGCATATACAGAAAGTATTTCCTGATCTGTTGACTTCCGAAACACCAAACTGTAATCGACGGTAGCTTGAAGATACCTCAAAATGCGCTTCAGATGTGTCCAATGTTCTTCAGTGGCACAACACTGAAAACTAGCAAAATAACATACCGCTGCGCAGATATCTGGTCTCGATGTAACCATTAGATACATTAAGCATCCAATCAATTCCTTATACGGCTTCTTCGTGAAATATGTTGGATCTTCACACTTAAGCAGCTTTAAATGCCATGGGAATTCCAGAAGGTTTACAATCGGCCATCCCAAATCGTTGTAAGATTTTCTTCACGTATTGCTTCTGGTCGATCGTCATAACTCCAGTTGTTCTATTTCGATTGATGTTTAATCCCAAAAAACACCGCACTTCAGCTAGGTCCTTCATTTCAAATTCTTTGGATAGCTTTTCCTTCAAACATTTTATCGCCGTTATCGAGTTTCCAACAATCAGGATGTCATCTACATATATAACTAGATAAATGATTACCTCTCCTTTTGACCAGTAGTAAAGACACTGATCATGTCCACTTCGTTCAAAACTAATGCTAGTGATAAACGTATGGAATCGCAAATTCCAGCTCCGAGACGCTTGTTTCAATCCATAAATGGCTTTGTTCAGTTTGCAGACCAGTCCATCTCCCGCCTCAAAGCCAGACGGTTGCCTCATATAAATTTCTTCGGTCAGGCCGCCATTCAGGAACGCAGTCTTCACATCCATTTGATGAACATGTAGATTTCGCTGATTTGCCAGGGCCAACAATATTCTCAAGGTCGTCATCTTCGCCACAGGAGAATATGTTTCCGAATAATCAAATCCTTTCATCTGCGTAAACCCCTTCGCAACAAGTCGAGCTTTGTACCGGTCAATTTTTCCTTCACCATCACGCTTGATAGTGAACACCCATTTATTGCCGACAGGGCGTCGACCAGCAGGTAGTTCTGTAAGGGTCCACGTTTGATTCTTCTTCAGCGATTCCAATTCGGCCTCGATTGCTTTCTCCCAAAGTGACCAATCATCTCGCTTTTTCAATTCGTCTATATCACTTGGAATGCTGTCTACATACTCTTCAGCACTCAACGCAAACGCTGAAATATTGTAGTCCTTGTGCCAGTCAGGAGGTACACGATTTCTAGCACTTCGACGTACACCGTTTTCTTTGCAAATACCTTCAGCAGTTTCGTCAACCAACGTACTATCCAGATCTTCATCCGAAGTAGCTTCCACATCATCGTTGTTTTCTGATAATACATCGTTGTGTTCTGATAATACATCGTTGTGTTCTGATTGTACACCGTTGTTACAGTTCACTGCCTGAACTAATTCTGGTGGTTGGACTCGTTCATAAAGTACAACTTGTTCATCTTTTTCAATTTTCATGTTATCAGATGAAACGTCTCTGTTTATGCATTCGTTGAAAACTATATCTCTTGCAACAAACACCTTCTTTCCGTTCCAAACGCGATACCCATTTGGAGCGTAGCCAACAAAAATCGCCTTCTCGGATTTCACATCCAGCTTCTTGCGTTTTTGCTTGGGGATATGAACGAAACATTCTGAACCAAAAATGCGAAGGTTACTTACATTTGGCTTCCTTGCATTCCAGACTTCAAAAGGTGTGCGATTTCCATCCAGGGCAACAGTCGGGCTGCGGTTGATTAGGTATACTGCCGCATATACTGCTTCACCCCACAAATTTTCCGATACGTTACTTCCAGCCAACATCGCACGTACTTTTTCGACAATGGTTCTATTCATCCGTTCACTCAATCCATTTTGCTCCGGTGTATACGGAACCGTCATCTCGAGCCTGATGCCACGTTGCCGACAGAAAGATTTCATTTTCTTGCAGTTATACTCGCCTCCATTATCACAGCGAAAACGACACATCTTGGTTTGGAAATGTGCAGTAGCCATAGCTTCGTACGTCTCCAAATAATCGACAGCTTCATCCTTCGACTTCATCAGATAAACAACTGTCTGATGACTGAAGTCGTCCGTGAAAGTGATGAAGTACCGCATACCGTCCCACGTCGAAGGTGAGATGGGACCACAGACGTCGCTATGCACTAACTCTAACGGACGTGTAGTCCGCTTTCCTTCGCGACTTACAAATGGTTCTCGAGTTTGTTTTCCAGCCAAGCATGGTTCACATATCACTGATTTCGAGCTTTCATAATTTTCGCTGCCTTCTAGATCCAATCCATCTACCATTTTCTTGTCGATTAGCTTCATCAGATTTCTATTCCCAATGTGTCCGAAACGTTGATGCCACAGCTGCAACTCCATGGAAACCTTTCCCGTTACCATAGCAGCATTTGGTGTTGCTAGGTAATGAAAGTCCATCGCGTACAGCACACCAACCTGCTTACCGGTAGCAACGACACCTTGATCAGCATCTTCAACGGTTACTTTACCTTTATGGAAAACCACCTTCTTTTCCGAATTTTCCAGCCGACGTAAAGACATCAAATTCAGCGTCAGCTCTGGAACAAAAAGAACGTTTTCCATGCGGATTTCAATTTTCTTACCATCAACAAACGAGTAAACGTTGATCTCTCCGCGTTGTTTAGCAACCAGGTTGACGCCTTTCTTCGCAGTTGCTATGCAGACGGGCTCATCTAGCATTTCCAGGTTTTTGAATAGTTCTTTTCGATTCACCATATGATCTGAAGCTCCACTATCCAGATACCACCGTTGCAATTTTTCATTCAACGTCGACTCTGATCCTGTCACAAACGATACAGATGTCGTAGCAGCATTGGCCTTCATAGGTTTTCTTTTTTTAAAATTTTCTGCATGCTCTTCACGATGTTCGTTTTTCGGACAGTCAGCTCTCTTGTGCCCGAATCCACCACAGTTGAAGCACTTCAGACGAAATTTTCCTCTGGTCTTTCCAGCAAAAGCAACTTCTTCTGAATTTTGAATGCTCGAACTTCTTCCTCTCCGTTTCGATTCGACATCCAAATACTTGCTTTTCACAAATTCCAGGGTCAGTTTCTCTGATACTGCTTCCATTGCTGTGTTCACAGACTCGTATGAAACCGGCATGGTCAGCATTTGGTGACACACAATGTCCTCCTCGTCCATTTTCGCACCGGTCGACTTGAGCTCTCGAATCAGTTTATCGAAACAAAGGAAGTGAGATTCCAGACTTGAAGATTCGTCATGCTTCATCTCCAGAAGTTTTCGCTTAAGCATGAACCGATTGGTCAAGCTCTTCCGTTCGAAAACTTCATTCAGTCCATCCCAAATTTCCTTCGGACTCCTCTTGTCCTTTATGTATTCCAGGTGACTATCGGCGACAGCTCCGATCAGGACCGAACGACACTTGTTGTCCTGTTTCTTTCGGAACGCCTTCTGCTCCTCCTTCTCCTTCTTTACAGCCGCTGTATCCTCATGCACGATTTCCCAGAAGTCTTCCTCCTCCGCTTCCTTCTCGACACAGTGCGCGATTTCCAACTGTTCCAGGAACGCCAATATCCTGAACTTCCAATTATTGAAACCCGTTCCATCGAAAGGCTTGATCTTGAGGAACTTCTCTTCGTCTCCCATCGTGAGGATTTATTCGAATGGCTTAAAGAATCTTCTAGGCTTGAATTGGGTTATCCTGGGTTATACTGGGTTATACTGGGTTATACTGGGCCCATAACCTATTAACAGAGCTAAAACACCTTTACTGGTTGATGGTTGAAAGAGGAATGAACATTTTATTAACTACATTCTGTTAACACTATTTCATAGAGTACTATGATCAATTGTACACCAGTATCTCATAGCATACTTAAATCAATTGTAAACTTCAACACATCTATCAATTGAATAGCTTTTTCAGTCCAGTTTAAGTAAAAAACAAGGAAAAATAACATATTTTCGAAGCGGCTCCAAATTGTTTGGGAAAATGCTTCGATCAGCCACCGCCAGATGCGCTAGTGAAAATCGAAATTACACTACGGAGTACGATCAAATCCCCTTTTTGTTTTTCTTCGCAAATTCTAATGCGTATTGTTTTATGTACTTCTCACATCTTTTGCACTGATTTAGAAACATATAAAATGATTTTCCTGGGTGTTTTGTCCAATAATTCTCACAAAATCGTGCCTCACACTTCCTTCGCAATTTGTATTTAGAAAAGTTGTTTACATCGAAGCAGCAGTGAACAGAGCTTACTTTGACAGAAGTGTTCGCCTCACTGGTGAATGACAGTACTTTCGTGTGGGACACTTTTGTAACACCAGTGTCACGTCGGTTTGTCGGTGCTTCAACTTCGGCTATAAACTTTATATTCATAGATATTCGACTTACGCCTTGCTTTGGGACATTTTTTCGGTCCCATATACAGTCGTATCTCGGGGGACACCTGTATATACAAGCTAAGATAGCGGCAAGCTATCTCAAAGTGGGTAGAAAGGAAGTGTCGTCATACAGAACATTTGGCCATCAAGGCTTTAGAAAAAAGCAAAAAAGCAGGATCGACTGCAGTTGTCAAATGTATACGGGTATGATAAATGAATTGTTTTCGTTTAACAAATATTTGTATAGCTCTAAAAACTTGTATTTTGCATCTACACTATATAAATCGGCATTTTCAACGTGATATTGCGGCTGCTGCCTATATACAAATATCGACAGCTGTTGTCAAACTGAATCTCAAAATGGCAGCATGCCAAACGCTAAGAAGACACCTCCTCTATATTCCACCTTGACCGTAGCAATAGACGATGCGCAATCTCAGATTGCGCATATATTTATCTGTCAAACGGGTCGGTTTGATATATTTATCTGTCAAAAAAAAATTATATATCTCGGACCAAGGACCGTAAAGATATCAGGTCAAGTTATAAGCCCGTTTTGACAGCTAGGTGGAAGAAGAATCGACGATGAAAACTGACAGTTAGTTTTCCGCGTTTGGCGAACGCTGCAAGTTCTCAAAGGAAAATTTCCATTTTAAATCACGGGCTGTGTTCTAATAAACTAAAATATTCACCCAAATTGATCTCCACCAAATATTGACCATGCAAAACGTAAACAATCCATCAATACATATACAAGCGGAAAACCATCTGTCAAAATCGGAGCCCAGGGGGGGATCGCCTAAAGCGCTATAACTACACCTCATTACACATTCCACCTTGATCTCGGACATATAATCTTGAAAATTTATGCGCAATCTTGGCGCAATCTGAAATTGTATGGAAATGACGTTTATAGCTCAGGGTTGGCTACGGGAAATGACATATATTTTGATAAAACGAATATATGCGCAATCTGAGATTGCGCATCGTGTATTAATACGGTGAAGCTATATGTTCTCGTTGAATCAAAAAGTTGAAAGATTTCGAAGAGAACCCGTTACAGCCGTGAAAGTTTCGGTTGAAATCTTTATTCGCCTTCTAAGGCGACTAAGCCTGCGCTCTGGCACCAATCGAACACGACATCCGACTCGAACAAACCCATATAATCATATGGAGGTGCACTGTCAGACACAAACAAAAAAACAAGACAAACATGTCAAATCCCATACATTTTTCATGTTCGATGTCGTGTTCGATTGGTGCTTAAGGCATTAAATGCCTTCTGAATGCCTTCAAAGCCGTTTAATGCTAGTGGGAAAACTATTGAAGCTTTTTCATCCAGCTGTCAAAACTTTCCCACACATTTTGATCAAATGTTCTGGACGACTCAACCTCTGTATTATATAG
This sequence comes from Anopheles merus, assembly GCF_017562075.2. Classification (NCBI taxonomy): domain Eukaryota; kingdom Metazoa; phylum Arthropoda; class Insecta; order Diptera; family Culicidae; genus Anopheles; species Anopheles merus. The sequence goes on from NC_054082.1 coordinate 57,251,177, forward strand.
ACTTTGCTCTGTAATTTGAAAACCCCTCTTATTCGACAGTCCCATCGCTTCTCAAATAAGAGAGAGTTGACTGTATATACAGGCGGTCCCTGAGATACACGGTTGATAGGGACCGTATACGGTGGGACGGTCCCGTGGTACAGTCGTCAACTGAAACGATTCAATATCATGCCCGTCATGAGTTTAATCCTAGAATGGACCGTCCCCCGCAAACTGCCACAAAAAAACGCGTTTCTCAAATTTTCGCGTAAGTCAAATCTCGTAGATTTCTGCCAAAATACAATTGATAACTCGGTAATTTTTATTTAATTTAGTACTTTTATACACTTTACCGCTCATTTGATATGATTCGTGCTGAACATTCTGATAAGTTTGGCTTTTAAGTAGATTATATTTATTAACAGAAACCCAATTTATACTGCATTGAACAATTCTTGACGTACAGTAGAACGTCGATTACCCGGGCAGCTCGGGACCGGACGGTTGCCGGTTAATCGTTTGCACGGATAATGGTCCAAGAAATGTCAAATTCGTATAAAAATTATAAAATTCACTAGATTTATGATTAATTCACCTTGAATCAGACGATTGATCGTTAGTAGAATATTATTTTAATCAATAACTAAAGGTTTAACAGCTGTTTATGAACAAAAATGAATTTCGAATATACCACTAGACACTACAAAGTTGCACAAAAAACTGGTTGCTCACTTGACTATCGCTGCAAATGTTCTCTGTACGTTTGAACTGCTGTCACATTTATGCCCAAGTGCCACAAATCCACTAAACGACCACTAAACGGCTTCTAAACGCCTCAAATTCTCTACCTAAACGGAATATAGAAAGACTTCGTTTAGCAGACGGCAAACGACTCATGCATTCTAAAAATAGCAAAAAAAGCTGGTGGCGCCATCTGTTTGTGGGATACCCAACCTGTGGAGCTTCCTCGCTTGGAGGAGAGCTTTCTCATTTCCTCTGTACTGTTGTATGGTTTCGCATTGAAGTTATGCATCGCTAGAACTAGAACGGCGATACGATTGTTTAAATACTAAACTCCAACGGATACCACCAGTACTGAAGCAAGTGAGATTTGAGTAATGGTCGTTGGTATTGATACCCACGTATCTGACCACACGACCATTCATATAGATTTTTGCTCAGAAAGTTAGAAGGCTATATAGGTCATTATAAGATGAAAGTTGTCGAAACACATTGCAAGAAAAAGATAGCAATATAATGATGAGTTGTAATACGCCATCTATTGATCAAACCAATGAAGCTGTGAAGCTTTCATTTTTTTCCTATGGATATTCAATTTTCCAGTCGTTTAAGCTTAATCTGTGGCGCTTGGGTGGGCACGGTTAAGCCACCCGCCGGTCAATCCACCCCGGATAATCGACGTTCTACTGTAAATTATATTGATTTGGCGCTTGATCTGTCAAATTTAGAAAACCGCCCATCTCCTAATCCGCATAAAGTGGCGCTTTGGCACCAATTGAACACGATATCTGACTCGAACAAACATATATGGAGGTGCACCGACACACACAAACAAACAATCGAAGTCGATAGTAGACAAGTATGTCGAAGACAGTATTGTTGACGAAACCAATACTAGAAATTGCACCCAGAAGCCACCAACTGGCGGTACTATCGAGTCTAACATGTCATTTGAGTTTGTCTGTTAGCGCGTGGCCACGGAGGTGAAAAAATGTTGAATTTTTTTTCAACTTTGTCAAAATTGTTTATCAACCTCAAAAAAAGAGATTTTCTCGTGGCCGCACCAAAAACATACACAAGAACGACGAAAAGCTCCAACATCTGAATATCATCGATATTTTGTTTAAGAAGCACGAAATAGGTACATAAATCAATTAGAATCATGCATTTTAGCATTATTAACATAGCAATAGGTCACAACTGCGCCAAATAGCTGTTTGTTTACGCATTTTCGCGAACGTCAAATTTTGTCACTTTTTGTCAACTTTTGTCAACTTTATTTCCTGGCTACTCCAGATTACAAAATTTTGACAAAAGCTCAAAAATGTGACAAAAGCTCACGTTTTGGAAAAACTGTCAGCATTTTGTCACTCTCATGGCCTTTCGCCTTGAGATGTTAGATACCCACCTGTGCTGTGCGTACCTTGACTGTCAAACGTGTCAACAGTAGATAGAACTCAATTTGGGACATTTTCAAGTTTGTGTGCGTAGTTTGTCTCTTTTTCTTTATGAAATTGCGTGCAAAACATTTGAAATAGCTATCAATGATGATTGTAATACATCTCAATCAATTATAAAATGATATATACAGGTTTGAAACGTATAAAACTATTACGTGTACAGGCGGTCCCCGAGATACACGGTACCTCTTATACGCGGATTCGGAGATACGCGGTTTTCCAAATTTGACAGTTCTGTGAGCAAATTTTACTGATTTGACACATCCATTGTGAAATACCAAATAATTTCCGTATTGATCGAATGTAAAATACCATTTCAAATCGTTTAAAACTGTTCAATTCAGTAGAAACATATCAAATAATTAATTTGGTGACTTAAACAACCCCTTACTTGCAAAATTGCACGAAAATTAGTGATATTTTGGCTGGAAATCACGAGATTCGACTTACGCGGAAATTCGAGATACGCGGTATTTTGCGGCCGTTTTCGGTCCCCATTAATCGTGTACCTCGGGGACCGCCTGTACATAATTAATGCTTGTGTATGCACTGTATGTGTTTTGGCACGGACATTTGTTTACATTTTTTATTATTAAATTTGAATGATTTTTATGTTATTATTGATGTGAATTACTAGGAAATTATTTATTGAATCTTGCTTCTGTAGATGGATATCCATTTAAACTATGAAAATGCTTCATTTTCAAAATGAAAAGATGCAGTGCATCATGACGGGTCTTTAAAACACCGAACAACTGACAGAGCACCTATCGAACAGAGTCGTGTTTGTTTGTCTCGTTCGATTGGTGCCAAAGCGCCGCTTAAATCGAGAACCGCGTAACTCAGGAACACACTGTATATGTTTTGTTTTGCATCAGGCAGTGCCCAATTTGAACATATTGTAATTTGAATTTCTTTTGTACACTTATGTATTGTGCTACACTTGCCTAGTTGACCTTGGCGAACTCCAAAACAGATTAATATGAATATCGTTATGATACTCATAAGGGAGGACACGGATAAGAACTACTTTATCTCGCTACGATTGGCAAATCGGCAAAATATGACGAAATTTGAGAATCGAAGCTGCGCTTGTAAACATTTCAAAAGTGACACATAAAAACAGAAACACAAGCAGAAGAAGAAAAACTGTACAAAAATCGAAAACTTTCTTTTCAATACAAAAATAACATCTCTTGGTTCTGATATCGTATGAGAAACTTGTTTTAAGGATTGTTTTACTGTTCGTAAGATGGTCGTTGAAATTATTACTGTGTTAACCAAAACCAGCACTCATATTGTTCACGGTAGGATGAGTCATCAATGTTACTAGAATCATCGATAACGTAGTGAAATCCTGTCTAATACGCTATTGTTAAATGGTGTTTCAAACCAGTTCGTATTAATTTTCCGACTTGGTAATGTCGTTTTTTTAACTAGATCAAATCTTATATCATTTTTAGGATGTAGGAAGTAAAATGATTAAGTCTGTGATGGTCGACAGATAATTGCCCGCAACTAAAGTACATCCCGGGTTTGCGCATCGTTGTATGAAGATATTTTTTCGAGAGACGATTTTTGATAAACTTGGAAACAGCTGCTTGTTCCAACAGCAAGACAGAAGGATAAGAACAAAACTTAAAGCGGAGGTGGTGTGTGAACCCACGTCCCAGTTATAGTGTAAAATGTCCGAAAAGGCTATCCTAGAAGAAAACACCACACATCAGACCAATAACCAGCTGGAAAACTCGAACCAACCTGTGGATGATTCTGCACCGTCAGCGGAAGATACTAATGTCGTAGCATCCAACTCACTATCATCAGTAGAATCATCGTCCCCGCCTACTATAATTTCAAACGGCATTTCAAGTATTGTTGACGAAACCAGTACTGGAAATTGCACCCAGCAGCCACCATCTGGCGGCACTGTTCCACCAACTGGTTCTCCGTTACCTGCGTCACAGATCCGCACCCCGGTGGTCGAGCGTCAGACATCTGTTGGATCATTAGATAGTACATCAATGTCAATTGGAGCAGGTTCGGGTAGTGGCGGAGGACCAAGTGGCTTTCGCAACTCATTGAGTAATGGACGTATGTTTAGCCGGCTTATGTCTGTTGAACGTGGACGGTCTAACAATCATGGAACGACTTCACGAAGAGGTTCCAACTTTAGTAACGTTATGCTGAACGATTTTATGGCCCTTCTGCAGCAGGCAAGACATCCGGGTAGTTTATTTTCTGGTGAGCGTACAGGAATCTTTCTGAATTCGGAGCGGTCTCACGGTACAGGAACTAGTACACCTCCGATGATGAGTAACTCTATTGGTTCGATCGGAAATGCAAATTCTATCATCGCTACTAGTGATGTTGTAATTGATGTCGACGACGGAACCGGGACGATTGGTGGAGGTTCTTCGCGTTCTTCTCACAATGAGCTATACCCTATGTCAAACTCATCTTCCTCAGCTAATACAAGTATTAGACCATTCTTATGGATTCAATCCGGTGATGAAAATGCTCCACCTTCGGGCTCTTTGATTGGTGGACGCTCACCACTAATGCCAAATTTTAACTACAGTCACCATCATCACCACTTTAACAATCATCAACCTTTGGCCTTGCATCACCAGCAATCCGCTGCTGGACTATCCGCAGCATCAGTGTCGATGGCTTCACAGTCTTCCATATCTATTGGTGGTGGTGAGGGTATTCCATCTATGGGTAGTGATAGCACAAATGGTGCTGTACTGACACCGACGGCAGGAAATGCACCTACCATTGGTGCTGGTGGCGCTGCGCGTAGTAACAGCATCAGTTCGAATCACCAGAATGAAGAAGCCACCGTGCATGAAGCGCTTAATCAGTTGCCAGAAACTCGCGCCTTAATAGAAACATTAGCACGGTATATGCCATTACTTCTGATTTTGTTGGCTAAATTATGCTACGATCATTTAGATGGTATAATGCACTTTCTGTTGTTATTGATGACGTTCTACCACGCAAATTGGGTAGTCCGACAAGAAATATCGAAACAAAAGCAACGACGTGTTATGGTGTTGCTGCGTGAGCTGATAATTATCATTTTAGCATTACTCATATTTGGATTTGTGATTGAATGGAAGAGTATCTGTCTGGTGATACTTTTCATGTCTGATAATCTGCAACCTGAATCGCTTAAAGGACTGTTGTTTGCTGTTTGTATAACAGATTTGATACTGAAGCTGATCACCATTGTAATCAAAATTATTGTTACGCTAATGCCGCCTCGAGTGGTAGACTACAAAAGTAGGGTAAGTACCATATAAAAGCACATATTAACTTCCAAGAACTAATATATTGTTTCAATCGCGACTTTAGGGCAAGGTCTACCTAATGATAGAATCGCTCTCCCAATTGTATCGTGCCGCTGCCCCCATTCAACCATGGTTGATTTTTCTGTTTGAATCCTACTCTGGTTCGGAAAAGATGGTCGGCGTTATTTTATCTGCAGTATATATCGTTGCTAAATCGACGGATTTGCTTGATAGGGTCAAGTTCTGTCGCCGATCATTTGTAAAGCTACTACAAAAAACTGTAAGTATTGTTATGACTATGAAATATGAAATATGTCATGCATTAAAAAATACGGACCACGTTACACATCAATAAGAAACAGTAACTACGCTTCAAGGCGAACAATAAGGTATTGCAGTAACGGCAATGAACAATCTCTTAATTTTTTTGTAGTTGCCCCGAATTCATTTGTTATCCATTTCTGTTAAACGATCGTCAAAACAGTTAACGATTAGCATTTAACGCATAGATAAACAATTCGAACAGTTGGTTTGCAAAAATTTGTTTGCTTCCATCAATGTTACAACGAATAAACTTGCACGTACAGTGGCGGCCACCTAAAATCTGACACCTCTTATTTTACCTATTATTTGACTTTGCGGCACCCTGGACAGTTCTATAGGCTACTCTTCAATTATGTCCCTGCAAAAAATCCTACCGATATATTTTAAAATCTCGGAACACTATGCGTAAATGTGATAAAAAGTATGAAATTTATACGGTTCACTGAAAGTCGTTATTTCGTAGCAAAATCACCACGTAGCATGCCAATATTGACCAGTATGGTTCTTAAATCGTTTGATATTAGTTATTAAAGGTCCATTAACTAGTTTGGGTGGTCATCTGTGTATTAAATAACCTAGGCCAAGCGCTTTAGGGTCTGTACCAGCCAAATAACGTTTATGGAAGGCTCGAATAAATGTAGTGTACAAGAGATTTATTGTTTTTCATAATTTTAGAGTTACTTAAACTGTTAGAAGTATCAGAAATAAAGGAGTAGTGGAAATTTACTGCCTTACCTGCCCTTAAAATCAAAATTTCCCCAACGCCGTTGTTCATTATTTAGATAGAACAATTACTGCTTCGAATTGGTTGAACATTTTTGTTCCTGGCTTGGTTACTGAGCATGTTTCAACATGTTAAAAACCTGAATTATATCTATATTTAGCATGATAATGGTTAAGACTAGTGTTGGGCATTGTGCGCACAGCACACCTCATTGTGCGCACTGCACAGCACACTTTGTGCTGTGCGAGCACACTTTGTGCTGTGCGAGCACACTTCGCACAGTGCGTGCACTTCGCACAGTGCTCGCACTTCGCACTTTTCGCACAGTGCGTGCGCACTCCGCACTTTTCGCACACTTCGCACAGTGCACGCACTTTTCGCACAGTGCGAGCACACTTCGCACAGTGCAAGCATATTTTGCTAATTTCGTGCAGTGCTTCACTTTGTACTGTGCGAGCACACTTTGTACTGTGCGAGCACACTTTGTACCATGTTATAGGAAGTCAGGTGGTTTAGTACTGAGCATATTTTGACAAACCGCCTTTTAGCATTAGCATCAGTTAGCATTAGCGACTCCGATCCGTTGGTGCAACGAGTTCAAGTCAGGGCGAATCAAAGGTCCATAAATCGCTTGCACACATTCATACCACACACATGCCCATCGCCCCCACCCCCCCTCTCGCCCTGTCCCATGTCCCCTTCTCTTTAGTTAATTACAAAATTTTACTAGGGCTCTGAGTGAAAATTGTAATTTTTGCATTAAAACATGCCACACTGGCAATGAATTATGTTTCTCGCTCTACCCAATGGCTTGGGCCAACGATGATTAAATTGTATTGCTGCGCTGAACGCTGAAACACACGCGCACAGTTGAAATCAATACAATTTAATCATCGTTGGCCCAAGGCATTGGGTAGAGCGAGAAACATAATTCTGTGGATGGCCGGTGCACGAGCACACCGAAACTGCGCAGATACATTTTCTGCGAGAATCGAATGCACAGAACGCTGCGCTTGACCATCATCGAAAATCCGTTACACAACCACAAGCATACAACACACCCAGACAAAAATTTAAAGGCCCCGAAACATAATATCAACACAGCGGTCCGTAGCCGGAGAAATTATCAGGAAAAATCGGCTGACACCAAGCACGCGTCTCTTCAAAACAACTATGAACTGTGAAGCTCGTAGGTAAACGACGTTCCAGTGGGTTAAGGTTTCTCTTGAATTTGGCTGAGATGAAACGTGTCTGTGCTTGTACTCGGAGCCACCGCTTTGCGATTGTGCAACAAAACAGACAGCTGGTTTCCGGCGAAAACTGCTATTCGCGTCGCAGGCTTGCGATAGCAGGGCATGTTTTAATGCAAAAATTACAATTTTCACTCAGAGCCCTAGTAAAATTTTGTAATTAACTAAAGAGAAGGGGACATGGGACAGGGCGAGAGGGGGGGGGGGGGGGCGATGAGCATGTGTGTGGTATGAATGTGTGCAAGCGATTTATGGACCTTTGATTCGCCCTGACTTGAACTCGTTGCACCAACGGATCGGAGTCGCTAATGCTAACTGATGCTAATGCTAAAAGGCGGTTTGTCAAAATATGCTCAGTACTAAACCACCTGACTTCCTATAACATGGTACAAAGTGTGCTCGCACAGTACAAAGTGTGCTCGCACAGTACAAAGTGAAGCACTGCACGAAATTAGCAAAATATGCTTGCACTGTGCAAAGTGTGCTCGCACTGTGCGAAGTGTGCGAAACGTCCGGACTGTGCTTGCACTGTGCGTAAAGTGCGCGCACTATGCAGAATCTGCTCGCACAGTATGAAGTGTGCTCGCACTGTGCGAAAAATGCGCGCACTGTGCGTAGTGTGCGTAAAGTGCGGAGTGCGCACGCACTGTGCGAAAAGTGCGCGCACCGTGCGGAGTGTGCTCGCACTGTGCGAAAAGTGCGAAGTGCGCGCACAGTGCGGAGAGCGCGCACAGTGCGAAATGTGCACCGCACACTGAGATGTGCGTGCGTGTACGCACAGCACACTCAATTGTGCTATTTTACCCAACACTAATTAAGACTTCGTCCCATAAGCGCTTATGCATCCCTATAACTTTCTAGATACTCTAATTAATTAAACGGTTTCAAGCATGAATATTCCTTCTGGATTTTATCAGGCTGTGCGACATTTTTTGCATCAAAATTAATACATTTTTTTATGTGTATGTATACATTCTTAATAAACTCTAACTTAAAAATACAATTCCAAGAATTCTTTGACAGTTTAGCTTTACCTTTCAACTAAAAGTGACTTCCGTACTATCGCAAAATACAACAACCGAAATACAACCGATAGCTTTGACGCGGCCCTCTATCATCTTTTTTCGTTCTTATCAATTGATTATATTCAGACTTATATTATAGTAAATATTTGTCTTGATGTTATAAACATGAATAATTATTTTTTTATTCAAACACCCGCAAAAACGGATGTTTTGATAAGTTCTCCACATGGATGTATTCAAATATTTCTTTAATATTTTTTTTTCTCGTCTTTAACCTGTGTTAATTATGGTATTATGTAGCAGAAATGACAAATTTTTTTCTCTATAATTTCATTTCTGATACTTGTTAGTTAGTTAGTTAGTTAGTTCTTTTATTTCCATTTTTAAATTTCATTAGTAAGTACAACAGTTTGAAATCTGACGCGATAATGGGTACGAAACTATGTTCTCTCCTCATTGAATTCTAATCTTAATGGCAATCTTGGCCGGAAGGACTTAGAAGATTTCTAACAAAAGCTAAATTAAGGAACAATTTGGTTAAGGGGAAAAAATATAATTGGAATTGAAAACCCCTTGGCTGAATACTAGACTTATACTAATTTTTGCTGCTTATGATACTATGTACAGGCCTTAACATAAAAATAAAAGTAATAATAGTAATTGTAAACCTAAAATTACATTTTTAAGAGTTCAATTCTCTTAGTATTTGCAGTGGGCTAGTTGTGCACTTAGCGTTATAATTTGATTTCAACCTGGCTAATATTTCCACTATTGTGGGAATGTTACATTCGATGTGTAATGCAGCTGTGTTGTACCACCGAGGGACTCTAAGGATAGCTTTCAAAAATTTGTTTTGGGCTCTTTGTAGTTTTAATTTGTGTGACTGGGCACAATTTGACCAAATGGGTGAGGCGTATGTCATAATAGGTCTAACACATGCTTTGTACAATAGCATTTTGTTTTCGAAATTTAATTTCGATTTCCTGTTAAGAAAACTGTACAGAATTCTAAATAGTTTTTCACATTTTACAGTAACATTTTCTGTATGATATCCGTATGTCAGTCGTTTATCTAGTATTAGTCCTAGGTATTTAGTCTGATTTTTCCAAGGAATTTCACAATCGTTAATTGTTAGTTTAGTACTTGGAAGCTTCCGAGCACAGGTATACCTAGTGAAGAAGATAGCTTCAGATTTGTTTCCATTTAATTTAAGTTTCCATTTTGTGCAGTATTTACTGTATTTTTTCAGAGCAGTATTTAAATTTCTAATTATTGTTTTTGGACTTTTCGCTGAGGATGAAAACGCAACATCGTCAGCATAAAAGAATTGCTCACAGCTCTTCATGTGGGGTATGTCTGAGGTAAATATATTAAACAGTAAAGGCGACAGAACGCTGCCTTGAGGAACACCTGCCTTTGGCGTATATGTGTTAGATGTGCTGTTTAAAATATGTACTTTGTTTTGGCGATTTGAAATGAACGAATTTACTATATTGATTAAGTAGCTGGGAAAATTTAGTTTGATGAGTTTGGAAAGTAAACCTTGATGCCAGATGGAGTCAAATGCTTTCTCAGTATCAAGAAGAACTAAGCCGGTTGATTTTCTATTACATCTGTTATGTACGATATTGTTTGTTAATCTATGGAGTTGGTGTGTGGTAGAAAGAGAGGAACGAAAACCAAATTGACTTTTCGGGATTATGTTGTTGTTGAATGTATGGAGTGCCATTCGGCTTTCTAACAATTTTTCGAATATTTTACCTAGGCAACTAAGAAGACTAATCGGTCGGTAGCTTTCTGGTTGACTGTGATCCTTGCCTGGTTTGGGTATCGCGATAACTTTAGCTATTTTCCATGCATTAGGAAAGTAGCCAAGTTTTAAGCAACCATTGAGAATGGTATTTAGATATATAATGGCTTTTGGAGGTAACTTTTTGAGTGTGCAGTTATTTATGTTGTCAATACCAGATGATTTTTTCGGTTTGAATCTTTTAAGAATTTGTGTAATATCTTTTGGTTTGAATAGGTTATTTTGTATAAGTTCTTGATTGATACTGAGAAAGTTTTTAACGGTTTTTTTCACTTGACGTTCGGTTGGGCTTGTAAAATTTGCTGTTACTGTGTGTGCAGACTCAAAAACATCTTTCAGTGCTTTGCATTTTTCGTTTGACGTTATGAGCGTTTGATCATTGCTTTTTAATGCTGGTATTGCGTTTTGATTATTTTTAATGATTTTAATAAACTTCCATAGTTTGGTTTTATTAAGTTTGTCCTTATTCATTGAATTTAGGTTTATTGACCACGCTTTGTTTCGCAGTTCAGATAATTTAATGTTAATCAGATTTTTCAAAAAATTATATGATTGTTTTAATGTATTATTAAGTCGGTGTCTTTGCCATCGTTTACGATACGTATTTCTAATTTTTATAAGCTTTATGATATCTGGGGGGATTATTAAGTTATACCTTCCTGCTGATTTTGATGGTATTGCAATTTCATGCGCGGATAATATAGTGTTAGTTAGTTTGTCTATCATATTATCGATTTGAGCTTGACTATGTATTCTGTCATGTGAAATTTCAGCTGGATTGATTTTAGAATTGATGCTATGTTTGAATAAGGTCCAGTTTGCTTTGGTGTAATCATGAAGTGTTCTGTCGGGTTTGAGATTGATCTTTTCGTTTAGTACAGAAAATGTTACTGGTAGGTGATCAGAAGTGAAATTTGTACTGGTTTTCAGGTCGGAAATGTGATGATAATTGTTTGTTAGCGTAATATCGATCGTAGAAGGATTTCTTGTAGAGTCTGAAGGGAAATGAGTAGGTGTGTCAGGAAAACAAATCGAAAATTGCCCCTTGCGCAATTCGTCAAATAATATTTTGCCAGTTGCGTTTGTTGAGGCACAGTTCCACATATTGTGCCTAGCATTTAAGTCACCACATATTAGAAAGCTACTTTTTAGTCTAGTTAAATTTCTTAGATCGTTTTTAAATTTACTCATCACTGTGTTTGAGCCAGGATGATAAGCTGCGATTATTGACAATGGGCCCTTAGCTGTCTTAATTTGAACTCCTATTGTTTCTATAATTTCCATTTTAAAGGCTTTCATAAGGTTAAAAGCAATGTTGCTTTTGATAAGTATTATAATCCCTCCTTTGGCATTTAGGATTCTATCTAGTCTACAGATGCTATAGTTAGCAATGTTGAATCTTTGTCCCGGTTTTAAGAATGTTTCTACTATAATCATTAAGTCAACGTCTTTTTTCCTTAAATAGTTTTCTAGCTCAATTTTCTTATTTAAAACACCGTTTGCGTTCCAGTATGATATAGTTATTTCTCGAATATGATCCATCAGTTAGCAAAACAAAATTTACTAACAACCTCGAATATCGCGGTGATTTGTTGTTGTTTTGTCTTGCAAGCGCGTAATTTGCAAAATACTTCACCAACTATGACTGTTAATTCAGTCGCATTAAACAAATCCTCCGTACTGCTATTTGTTTGATTCGCTTCTATGTGAGGGAGTTTATTTGTTTTGGACGCTGACGTAGGAGGGAGCACAGGGAATGCATTTCCTTCGAATACAAATTCTCTCGATGCAGGTAGTTTAGGAGCACTGGCTTTTGATTTTGTTGGTCGCTTTGGGCACCCCCAAAAGTTGGCTGGATGATTGCCTTCACAGTTAACACATTTTAGTTTGTGTGTTGGCAGTAGACCATTGTCATTTGATGTTGATGCCTTCAACGGGCATTCTTTTGAGTCATGTTTACCTGCACACTTGTTGCAGGAAGCAGGATGATGGCAGTTAGCAGCACCATGACCAAACGATTGGCAGCGTTTACACTGCATTGGGCCTTGTCTGTTGGAATAATAATTCCACTGTACTCTGCAGTGCTCAAGTGCGTTTATGGAACGCAGCTTTGTAAGGTTTACGCTTCCTTTGGGGAAGTGAAGGAGATAGGTTGCGTGTGTCTGACCACTGTTCTAAAGTCATTGGTTGTGTATGTGTACACGATAATACCTTCGTTTGCCACTTTGGTGTGATAACGTATTACTCCTGCGTCGATGACTTTTTTGTGCACTTCTCCTAATGACTTGCACACAATCTTGATTGGAGGAATACTAACACTATTACTCGTCGAGCTAGGCTTACTCGTATGTGTATCCATAGGATGCTCTTCTTTATCGTCTTCAAGCAGTGCATATGTGTTAGGCGACACCATTTGCACCTGTTCCGTATTGAGTTTGCTCAAGCGGTGGAATGTAGATAAAGGAATTTTTACATTCCTTCGCTTTGACGAGACTTTGCCACAACCCATGTTGACGGGTCGGGCGACTTTAGTCGCTTTGGTTATAGGTTTCACTTTTATTACCAATAAGAACTCTGACTTTTGTATGTGTTTATCACAACGCTTAGAGCCTCGCGGAAAACACGTCTGCACTCCTCGCAGTCGGAGTGATGACCAGTCTCTGATACTTGTAAATAATTTTATTTCTTTAAAATTACGAAAACAATAATACCCTCTTCAAAATTATTCTGATATTTAAATTGCTTAATCCGTACCGTATAGCGCATGGCCTAGGTTATTTAAAACACAGATGATCGTCCAAACTGGTCGATGGACCTTTAATAACTGATATCAAATGGTTTAAGAAACATATTGGTCAATATTGGCATACTACGTGGTCATTTTGCTATGAAATGAAGACTGCCCGACTTTCAGTGGACCGTATAAATTTCATACCTTTTATCACATTTACGCATAGTGTCCCGAGATTTTAAAAGATATTTCTCAAAAAAAAATAGATGGGTAAATAAAATCCGTTAATTGTTCTAGAGAACTGTCCAGGGTGCCGCAAAGTCAGAAAATAAGTGAAAATATGAGGTGCCCGACTTTAAGTGGTCGCCACAATATTTATTAATGAAAATTAAAAAAGTAAAACATTACAGAACAAATAATTTCATGGTAATTGCATTGCTTCCTGTTTTATTTAAAAGGAAACTGTTCACATGTTGGATAGATTGCTGATGAGCATAGAAATCGCTTTGTTAGAATGAACGTCGCGGTACGACGCTATACCTTTCTTCTTCTAGTGTTTCTTTAACTCATTCCGTGATTTGCCCGAGTGAGACTCGACACTGTTTTTGTTTTCCAGTTCAATTCATTCGTCGCGTTGGGAAAGGAGGAGGGAGTTAAAACAATGATACAGGGCTTTACAAGTCATTTTGCAATGTGTGCTGCATATTTTGTCGAGCAGAAAATTTACTTTGACTCCTAGTGCGTACTTGGACTGGTCCAATGTTAATTCCATCCCGCCTAAGTTGAATTTTGACAGCCCTATCGAGGTGCAGATTTTCCCATGTTTTCTACATTATTTTACACATTTTTTGACACATGTTATGCACAAAAACGGAAATAAGAAGTCTTACGCTTTAAAATGATGTGTCGTTTGACCCATAACTCGTTTTATTCACTGAGTAATTAACGTTTGGAAATGCACCCTTTTAAAATGGTTTTGAAATCAGTACAATTTGCTCAAAGAATAGTCAAATTTAGAATACAGTAGGTGACCGCTAACTGGATGTGTTTTACTGAAGTTTTTTTTTTAACTAGAAGTTCACTAACTGGAGTAATTTTCAGTAAAAAAACACATACATGTCAAAACATGAAACAATATATCGAGTAAGGCATTAAAGAAGAAGAAGAAGAGTATAGCATATATAGCGGAATACGTGTATTGCTTTCGTATTTCCCGTTCAAATTCCGTATTGCCTGCCCCATCGGATACCAACTATGTTCCACTTCTAGTTACTGACGAAAGACTAATATTGTTATGCTTTCCTGGCCTTTTTCGTTTGTTGTACTTTTGAAAATTTAATTGGTAAAAAAAATTGAAAACATAATTAGATTGAATAACATAATGTTTCTGCTTTTTGATTGATCGAAGAGGAACGATAATTCCAGTTGCCTCGATAAAACGGTTGATTTAATTTATTTCATGAGTATTCTGCTCAGTTATGCGTACAATACGGCAAAATGTTTGAAACCCCCAAGGAAACCACCATTTTATGTCCTTTTGACAATTGCTACGATCGTTCCCGAATTCGATCGAGTTTGGGAATGTGGCTGAAAATCGAAACCACGCGCACAAGAAAATGTCCAATGAAAAAAGAGAGAAATAGTTATCTGATCAAAGTAGTCTAGTTATAGGGTTTATTCTACAGTTCCATAATTTGCACACTGTCGCTGTTTTTTCAAGCGAAACGGTTCAAGAAGCCCTTCACTGCACCGTTAGTCGTTGCTAGAAGTTGTATTATAGGACCTGATTGCGAACGAAAGTCGATAACGGAGTGGATAATTTAGTCAACCGGCTAACAAATTTCCAATATGGTCCAATTGCGTTTTCTCAATCAGATTCTTCGGTATCCGATCGGCATGGCAGTGGAGTGGAATGAAGTTTGCCGCCATAGCAACTTGGTTAAAATGTCGAGCAGTGGGATATGCAGTTGAAAACTTCATACAAGAAAAGCCATTTTAGTTGGTTAGCCATATCCACTGCTGTACACCAGTTGATATAACAGTGGAAAACTAAATAATATGAAAAACCAAACCAAACCAGCAAACAAAAAAGGATGTTTTATCTCTGTTTCAGTTATTTGAGATGATTTATCTCTCGAATAAGCTAAAATAATCTTGTTTAGAAAATATGAATTTATCTTTTTTTAAGAATAAAAACACGTAATTTTATAGGTTTGTAATAGGTTTTTAGTCTTTATAATTAAAGCTAAGAAATGATGAACCAACATAAAAATTTTTTTTTTCTAATTCTTCTCTTATATTCAACTTTATGGCGGCACGTTGAGTTGACATAATCAGGCACGTTAGAAGGTGACGGCTCGTTAAGGCAGGGGACGTTGTCCGTTAGTGTAATTTCTATTTTCACTAGCGCATCTGGCGGCGGCTGATGGAAGCTTTTTTTGGTCATCGAGGGATTAGTGGTGCCGGATCTCAAAATAAAGTATTATTTGCATCATTTTTCAATGCGAAAATGGCTAAAATACTTACACTACAATCAATCAATTACAAAGCTTTTCCAGTCCAGTTTAAGTAAAAACATGGAAAAATAACATATTTTCTGAAGCGGCTCCAAAATGTTTGTCAAAATGCTTCGATCAGCCGCCGCCAGATGCGCTAGTGAAAATCGAAATTACACTAGCGGGTACGGATAATGTACCCCGGCCTTTAGAATCGTTTCTGACACGTGGATGCAACGAGATTGAGAATGCGCGTAGGATCACTAAGTGCAAGAAAGTATTAGCAACTCCTACCCGTTGGAGCGATGAGTTCCGGTCGGAATCGTTGGCGTTTTCTGGCATCTATCGAAGGTGTTGTGCCTACTTGTACCTTCCGAACTATCTCTCAAAACCCTGCGTCGCTTATGAATGGCTACAGCCCGGGAATGTTCGGATTGACTCATACATCACTAAGTTCCACGCCTCGTGACAAACGGGTCACTCAATAAATTTTTTTGTTCATTTATTTAAACCAATATTGAACACACTTGAATAGCTTCTTGTACAATTGAATAGCTTCCCTACTCTCATAGATAAGTTTTAACACAGTTATTTTATTTTAATCAAATCTGACGAAATCATCTTGGTCCCGTATGTGTGGAAGCACAATAGAGAAGCTGATATAATGAAGAGTTATACGAGATGTACGGCGACCTCAGGCCATGCTATACGCATGGAAACAGACCACCCAGTCCGTAACGTGCTGTTAGGGATAATGGCAGATTTAGGGTGTTGACCCTAAGACCCTAAGTGGTACACGGAGTGGGGACCCTCTGTAGGTGTTGAACGAGGGAGGGAGGTGTGGATTTCTTCACTTGGCTTAGGATCAAACATACTTTCATGTTTTGTCTGGGATTTTGCTGAGGGGAAGGGGGTTAGTCGGGATCCCTCGTATATGTGGGCCCCCTATAGTCTATGAGTCCCTTCGTCCAAGAAGCCTCTATCGTTCACGGAGGCCCGCGATGAGACTACTGTTACACACCATATATGCTGGACTTACCATCCACGCCCCCCCCCCCTCGCCCCTCCCCCGCGGCCACTCAGTCCGCTTACCATCAAATCCGCCATTGCGGAGGGGTAGGTTTAAATAAAAGTGACCAGATAACGTGGAGGCTTCAGCCATTGAGGCTAGGATAATGGACTGGTGAGGGCGACAGATCGTGAGCGGTTTCGGACACTCCTTATTCCACTGCACAATTGTACCGCGTTGCTTCTATATCTTTTTGTACGAGAGTATTTTTCAAAAATAGACGTTCAAAAATTTTGATTTCGTCTGACGCCGCATCCGATTATCTGTCAAACTAAATGTGTGATGTTTTTAGGA
This sequence comes from Anopheles merus, assembly GCF_017562075.2. Lineage (NCBI taxonomy): Eukaryota > Metazoa > Arthropoda > Insecta > Diptera > Culicidae > Anopheles > Anopheles merus. The sequence goes on from NC_054082.1 coordinate 57,268,372, forward strand.
ACAATCTCAACTTAATTTTTCATTATCGTTATTATTATTATATTATTATTAAAATCATCCAAATAATCGCAATATTACACGAAAAAGCGTTTGACAGCATGTGCGATAAAATCGCATGCGATGAAGCACAGACACGGCCCTTAAACCCACACGTTTAATCGCTTCCTTTGCATAGTTAAACAATTTTGGGCTGAAACATGTTTAGCAAATTAATTACCCGTGTATAAAAAATTACTTTAACAATATTAAAATGGCTGCTTCTGAGGCCGTGTGGTTTAAACCACCATAATGACAGTTCTTTGGCTTTAATTGATGCAACTGGATTTTTAGAACAGGAAATTGATGGCGTTTTCGGTATCTTGGGTATTTGGGGAAGGAATCAATTTTTTTTGATTCCGTCATACGACGAAATCGCACGTCCGACGTTATTTGTCAAACCCCATATAAATTTCGTCCGATAAAATCGCATCGGATGAGCGCTGCCACGGGCATTATGGCCTTATTAGACGGAGAAAAATATTGTCATTTCTTGATTGGCATTTATCTGTCAAACTAAGACTTTGGCACAAAAATGCCTCTCGTACGTGAATAAGGCAAGAGAATAATTCTGTCACCTTTCACATTTATTATTTAATTTATTGATTTTCTTGGCTTTATTCTAAAGAATCATTCGTTGTTTTCCATTTTTGTTATTTTTCTACATCATCATCAGGAAATTCAATTCGCTCTATATACGTTGACAGAAAAAATCTACTGGGGAGCAAATCGGTAATGAGCATGCCAAATTCTGATTTTCCGACTGGCATCTATCTGTTAAACCCTGTTTGAAGGATAGATTCCAAAATCGAATGACAGTACTTTCCTCCGTCTAATAAGGCCTTTAAGGCCAAACGCTGCAGGCAACGAATGATAAGCAACATTGTAGCGGAGTTAATTAATCACTTCTTCATTAGGTTTTTGTTATTTCGACCAGGTCCGGATTTTTTGTACGTAATTTTGTTACATCAACTGGAAATATAATTGAATTATTGTTTTTCTTTACAGAGTTACGGAACTGTTCCAACAAAGGAACAACTGCAAGCGTGTGGCGGACAGTGCTCCATTTGCCATGATAACTTCAATTCGCCAGTATTGCTCGAATGTAATCACATCTTCTGCGAATTGTGTGTTGGCACATGGTTTGATCGAGAACAAACATGTCCCTTGTGCCGCGCAAAAATTGTTGACGATCCTTCATATCGTGATGGAGCTACTACCTTCTTTTTGCAATTATACTAAAGAAAGGAAGAATTATAATTAAAATGCAATTCCATTCCTTTTATCCATTTACAATTTTTCATAGCTTTTTTTTAGTTTAGGGACATTTTTTATTTGTTTGTATTTTGTAACTGCAAATAAAGTGCTCATTCAAAAATGCATTTCAAAGAAAAAAATCATTTCAATCATTGTATTTTTATTTGTATCATAATGTCTATTAAAAAATACATTAAAGATTGAAGACTCAAAATTGTCAAACGGCAAATTGCCTCGTTTTTTTTAATGAAAAACAAATTAAAACTATAAGTATTTCTTTTAGGATGTACTATGTGAGATATGGTCTCATCAGGTTTTTAGTATCTATTGAAAAAGTTTAAATGCTGTAAAACCTTAGCCGTATTATCGTTAAGATGCACTGCAAAACATGAACAATTGTATAATACAGTTCACGCTCGGTAATCCGCACTGCGAAGTGCGAATTATAAAATGACGTATTGACGTGTTTCTTCAAAAAACTTCTTATTTTTCTCTGGTTCCATGAGTTAACTATTATGAATCATTTATTTTCATGTTTTACTAAGAAAGCTTGTATTAAAAAAAGAAAGGTATTTATGTTTTTAATAAAATATCATTTTTTTGTCCGAAAACTGTTTCTTCGAATGAATTTGACTGTCAAAAGTGCGGACTATCGAGGTGTGGATTACCGAGCGTATACTGTATAATTATTTGCAATTAATAAAACAATCATGGGTTTGTTAAATATTACACCAATTGAGACAGCTTCTGAGTTTCATCGAGAAAAGTAATAATAAAAATAATTACCGAATTTGCCTCAAATTAAATGTGAGTTTGTAGAATAGCATTATAAAGTTCGATGCTCGTCGAGCTACCCGTCCGCTATTCTTCTTCCTACCCCTCGCCTAAACGCCCTGTCACTGGTTTAGATGTGTTGGTGCGCCATACGGCCAACCCAAGCGAAATTTTTCGGGGATAATGAACACAAACTCATGCCATCTCTTTCTATTCATCAGCCCTACTCTCTCACACGCATCGATGAACTTTTACACATCTCTTTGTTCATTGTACAGGCGGTCCCCGAGATACACGGTTAATGGGGACCAAAAACGGCCGCAAATTACCGCGTAACTCGAATTTCCGCGTAAGTCGAATCTCGTGATTTCCAGCTAAAATATCACTAATTTTCGTGTTATTTTGCAAGTAGGAGGCGGTTTTAGTCACTTTATGAATTATTTGATATGGTTCTGACTGAATATAACAGTTTTAAACAATTTGAAATTATTTTTAACATTCGATCAAAACGCAAATTATTTGGCAATTTATAATTGATGTGTCAAATCAGTACAATTTGCTCAAAGAATTGTCAAATTTAGAAAACCGCGTATCTCCGAATCCGCGTATAAGAGGTACCGTGTATCTCGGGGACCACCTGTACTATATTTGAAGGGTTTAAAAGTGATAGATAACAATTCATGTTCATGAACTAGTTATGGTCAAATGTTAATGGTGTAATGTTAGTACCATGGTCGACCTGAGTTCAATTCCATTTTTATTGTTTTTTTATGATTTAAAGTTTTATTTAATTTTTAAAACATCCAGCTCCAATAACTTCAAACTCATTTACTCATTGCTAGAAATGCGTGTTTAATAGTTAATCTGTTATTTTTATTGTTTTATTTATTTCTTTTAATTCTTTTAGTATCAGTACCCCTTCATACAAACAAACCAGTAAATAGCACGATAATGAATAATAATATGGTGGCGCAACTGGCAAAGTGATTCGAAGTAGAACTAGCGATGTGGTTGGTAGCATCAAGGATGAAGCATGATCATGAGTGGAGGGAGTGAATCCGAATGTTCATTTCTATTTTTAGCTCTTTTTTTGCATGGGTTCATCTTTCACGTGTGTTCACTATCCCCGAAAATGATCTGTATTTCGTTGGTCTTTTCGGGGATAATTCGTTAACGAATTATACCCGAAAAGACCAGCGAAAACCAGCGTGGTCGGGAGCTTGGGAAGCGCTGTTAGCCGTCGTACGTACTCATTCCATCTCTTTCTCACGTGTGGTAAATGCTCGCGAGCTGTTGTGGCACTTCAAAAAGCTGTTAACAAACATTGCGACGATGAAGTTTACATTACAGGCGGTCCCCGAGATACACGGTTAATGGGGACCGAAAACGGCTGCAAAATACCGCGTATCTCGAATTTCCGCGTAAGTCGAATCTCGTGATTTCCCGCCAAAATATCACTAATTTTTGTGCAATTTTGCAAGTAGGGGGTTGTTTGAGCCACCAAATTAATTATTTGATATGTTTCTACTGAATTGAACACTTTTAAACCTTTTGAAATGGTATTTCACATTCGATTAATACGGAAATTATTTGGTATTTCACAATGGTTGTGTCAAATCAGTAAAATTTGCTCAAAGAACTGTCAAATTTGGAAAACCGCGTATCTCCGAATCCGCGTATAAGAGCGTTTCTACATACACCGAGAATGCAGCTGAGAAAATAACTGACAGCATGCTTTGACAGCGACTGACAGCATTTTCGGTGAGAGAATTCTCCTCGGCATGCAAAGAACGATGGAGCTGAGAAAAAAATGAATTGGCAGTTTATAGCGATCGATCAATTTTAGTTTGCATTTTTGCCGTCTAATAATCGTAGAAATATTATTAAAAAGTAAAAGAAACTTTTTTGACTTCATTTTAGCGATTAAAATGGATTTTTTCAACATCATTTTAAAAGTCCCATCTCGGCGCTTTTCAGAGCTTCTACACACACCAGCGTGAGAAACCGGTTGTCAATTCTCTCACAGCCATCTCTCAGCTGCAGTCTCGGTGTATGTAGAAACGCTCTAAGAGGTACCGTGTATCTCGGGGACCGCCTGTTACATATACATCCCAAGCGCCACAGATTAAGCTTAAACGACTGGAAAATCAAATTTCCATAGAAACAAAAACGAAAGCTCCATAGCTTCATTGATTTGCTCAATAGATGGCGTATTACAAATCATCATTATATGTCTGTCCTTTTCTTGCAATGTGTTTCGACAAGTTTCATCTAATCCCCAAGCGCCACAGATTAAGCTTAAACGACTGGAAAATTGAATATCCATAGGAAAAAAATGAAAGCTTCACAGCTTCATTGGTTTGATCAATAGATGGCGTATTACAACTCATCATTATATTGCTATCCTTTTCTTGCAATGTGTTTCGACAAGTTTCATCTTATAATGACCTATATAGCCTTCTAACTTTCTGAGCAAAAATCTATACAAATGGTCGTGTGGTCAGATACGTGGGTATCAACACCAACGACCATTACTCAAATCTCACTTGCTTCAGTACTGGTGGTATCCGTTGGAGTTTAGTATTTAAACAATCGTATCGCCGTTCTAGTTCTAGCGATGCATAACTTCAATGCGAAACCATACAACAGTACAGAGGAAATGAGAAAGCTCTCCTCCAAGCGAGGAAGCTCCACAGGTTGGGTATCCCACAAACAGATGGCGCCACCAGCTTTTTTGCTATTTTTAGAATGCATGAGTCGTTTGCCGTCTGCTAAACGAAGTCTTTCTATATTCCGTTTAGGTAGAGAATTTGAGGCGTTTAGAAGCCGTTTAGTGGTCGTTTAGTGGATTTGTGGCACTTGGGATCATGACCTATATAGCTTTCTAACTTTCCGAGCGAAGATCTATATGAATGGAGGTGTGGATATCGTGGGTATCGACATCAACGACCGTTATTCAAATTTCACTTACTTCAGGGCTGGTGGTTTCTATTGGAGTTTAGTATTTAAACAATCGTATTGCCGTTCTAGTTTTAACGATGCATAACTTAACGATGCATTGAGCCGGTCTCGTAGTACAGTCGTCAACTCGTACGACTTAACAACATGCCCGTCATGGGTTCAAGCCCCAAATGGACCGTGCCGCCATACGTAGGACTGACTATCCTGCTTAGGGGGGATCAATAAGTCAATGAAAGCCAAACCCACAAGTAGTGTGGTACAGGCAGGCCTTGACCGGCAACGGTTGTTGAGCCAAAAGAAGAAGAAGAAGAAACTTTAATGCAAAACCATGCAACTGTACAGATGAAATGAGAAAGCTCTCCTCCAAGCGAGGAAGCTCCACTGGTTGGGTATCCCACAAACAGATGGCGCTACCAGCTTTTTGCTATTTTAACCGTAGAGTTGGCAACCAGATTTACACACGTAAGTTGGCAACCGGCATACCCGGCTATTCCACACGTTTTGATGCAAAAAATTAACGATTTTCATAGGTAAACAATGCTTTCTATATTTTAATGCTGTAAGCAAGTAATGCCAACCACATATTCTCTTCTATTTCATTTATTCATAAAGTTTTTTTTCATTTTTTGATAAAAATAACGGTCAAATTGAAATTTGGAATCGCTTGAATTTGACTCGAAAATAAGCAAAATACGAAAAGAGGAAGAAGAGAAACGTCATTCTCCATACAAAATGTATAGAATACCCGGGTATGCTGGTTGCCAACTTACGTGGTAAAGTTAAAAAAAATTCAAAATAAAATACTTACAGGCTGTTTAAAACTACAATTTATGCACCAAAAAATCAGAAATTAAAAGTTGGGAGGCTACGGAAAATTTCAGGTCAATAAAAAGAATGAATAAAAAATTATAGCAGTTCGAAGTTGAAAAAAATACCCGGGTATCCGGTTGCTAAATTAAAGGTTAAGAATGCATGAGTCGTCTGCCGTCTGCTAAACGACGTCTTTCTATAATCCGTTTAAGTAGAGAATTTGAGTCGTTTAGTACCCGTTTAGTGGTTGTTTAGTGAATTTGTGACTCTTGGGAATGCGCGAATTCCGCGGTACCGCGACGATCTCGGTTCGTGTATTTCCAGCCTGAAATAAATCAAAATAAAATACTTGCTGGCTGTTTAAAATTACAATTTAAGCACAAAAAATCAGAAATTAAAAGTTGGAAGGCCACAAAAAATTTCAGGTCAATAAAAGCAATAAATCAAAAGTTATTGCAGTTTAAAGTTGTAAAAATACTCGGGTATCTGGTTGCCAACTTAGGCGGCGCTCTAGCAGCAATCGAACACGACATCCGACACGAACAAACCCATAAAATCATATGGAGGTGCACTGTCAGACACAAACAAACAAACAAGACAAACATCGAGTCGAACATGTCAGTTGATTCTGTCTTTGATGTTCGATACCCACCTGTGCTTTGAATACCTTGGCTGTCAAACGCTTCTCAGCTACAGTAGATAGAATTCAATTCGGGACAATTTCAAGTTTGTTTTCGTATTTTGTCTCGTTTTCTTCTTAAAATTCGCCTGCAAAATATTTTAAATATCTATCAATAATATTTGCAATGCTTCACAATCAATTTTAACATCAAATATACAGGTTTGAAACGTATTGAACTATTGCGTGTACATAATGCATGTGTATGCACTGTATGTGTTTCGCATGGACGTTTGTTTACATTTTTCAATATTAAATTTGAATGATTTTTATGTTATTATTGATGTGAATAACTAGTAAATTATTTGTTGAATCTTCCCCCTGCAGATGCCTAAGGCGGCGCTCTGGGACCAATCGAACGAAACAAACAAACACGACTCTGTTCGATAGGTGCTCTGTCAGATGTTCGACGTCTTACAGACCTGTCATGATGCACTGCAATACGCCTATCTTTTTATCTCGAAAATGAAGCATTTTCAAAGTTAAAATGAATATCCATCTGCAGGGGGAAGATTCAACAAATAATTTACTAGTTATTCACATCAATAATAACATAAAAATCATTCAAATTTAATATTGAAAAATGTAAACAAACGTCCATGCGAAACACATACAGTGCATACACATGCATTATGTACACGCAATAGTTCAATACGTTTCAAACCTGTATATTTGATGTTAAAATTGATTGTGAAGCATTGCAAATATTATTGATAGATATTTAAAATATTTTGCAGGCGAATTTTAAGAAGAAAACGAGACAAAATACGAAAACAAACTTGAAATTGTCCCGAATTGAATTCTATCTACTGTAGCTGAGAAGCGTTTGACAGCCAAGGTATTCAAAGCACAGGTGGGTATCGAACATCAAAGACAGAATCAACTGACATGTTCGACTCGATGTTTGTCTTGTTTGTTTGTTTGTGTCTGACAGTGCACCTCCATATGATTTTATGGGTTTGTTCGTGTCGGATGTCGTGTTCGATTGCTGCTAGAGCGCCGCCTTAGGCAGCGGTCAGAACTTCGCCGCATGCGGCAAGAAAAGAGTTTTCTCAATTTACTAGCTTTTCAAGGTATTATAATGATATTTTGTTATTTCTTTATAAAGATAATCATTATTTGATACGATTTTAGACACTTGACATCTAAAATAAAATCGCATGCGGCGATGCGGCAATATCAAATGATTTTGGCAGATTCGCAAGTGCTGTCAATAACGTCAAATCCCATACAAAAGCTTGCGGCAAAATCGCATGCGGCGAAGTCCTGACCGCTGCCTTAGGCGATTTCCACGCGACCGACCAGAATGCATTATTTTAACAAAGAATATTTTCAACTGCTATGCAAATAAAAAAAATTGCTTTAACATTAACCAAAATCTAGGATATCAAATTCAAAAACACAAGTAATATATATAGTTTATGAGAAATAATCAAGAAAAAATCTAAAAAGCCTTGAAACTTTAAATTGGAGTAATATTTCGAATAAGTAGAACATAAAAAATGTGTAAAATATTTTTAATTAAGTTAAATATTTGAAAAATATTTTTTTTATCAAATCTTTGTTTGTGGCCATCTAAATCATAATTGCATTTAGTTGAAAAACACTCTTATTAGGACAATGATGCAGGTTAATAAATGCATTTACATTTTTTAGTTTACCAAAAATATTTACACATTGATTATGATTTCAATATCATAATTTTACCAATAGGTGGCTAAGCAATATTTTTAAAGTTGCTATAACACTAATGGATATCAAAAGTAGTAAGGTAGTAGTAAGTAGTAGTAATCATCAATGTAATCACCTACATAAACTGCATGATTACATTGACAGATAAAATCGGATGCGACGATACGACGGAATCAAAAATTTTTTTTGATACAAGTCATATAATTACTTTTTTATTCTAATGAATTATCAATGAATCTAAACCTTATGAATGATTGCTGAAGGTTTAGATTATTAGACATTGATATCTATCAATTTGATCATCCACGACGGTTAAAACAGGCGTTCAAAAAATGCTGCTTGGGTTTGCGATCAACAGGCGTTACGCGTAACGCTAGCGTAACGTAGAGGGCTAAGCCGTACTTTTACCCACGATTTTATGGATTCCGACTCTTCAATTTCAGTTATAAAATTTAACTTCACAGATATTTGACTTACAACTATTTCGACTTAAGCCTTCCTTTGGGAGCGTTTCTACATACACCGAGAAAGCAGCTGAGAAAATAACTGACAGCATGCTTTGACAGCGACTGACAGCATTTTCGGTGAGAGAAATCTCCTCGGCATGCAAATAACGATGGAGCTGAGAAAAAATTGAATCGGCAGTTTATGGGGAACGATCAATTAGGTTGCATTTATGCCGTCTAATAATCGTATAAATATTATTAAAAAGTAAAAGAAACTTTTTTGACTTCATTTTAGCGATAAAATGGATTTTTTAACATCATAGAGATGAAATGAGCGCTTTTTAGAGCTTCTACACACACACCGGCGTGAGAAACCGATTGTCAATTCTCTCACAGCCATCTCTTTCCTGCAGTCTCGGTGTATGTAGAAACCTGTATAACGATTTGACAAGTAGACAAAGTTCGTTACAGGCAGTTTGACATTTGAAAGCCCTTTTGATTCAAATTTTAATTGTGATAAAAATGAAAATCGATTTGATCATTAGAAGAAAATTGTAAATTGGTTATTGAATATTTCACTTATTGTATTGATGCCTCTTTTAATAATACTGGTTTTAGGGTTTGATGAGTTTTTCAGGACTTTCTGCTGTCAAAAGGCATCCAAGATGGCCAAACTGACTAAGGGCGGTGGCAACGCTCATCCGATGCGATTTTATCGGACGCTTCTGTCAAACACTATTTCGGCTTATATTGCGAAAATTCGAATGATTTGAATTGTTAAACCATTATAAAAAAATATTTTGATATTGTTCCTACATAAACTGCATGATTACATTGACAGATAAAATCGGATGCGACGATACGACGGAATCAAAAATTTTTGATTCCGTCGTACGACGAAATCGCATGTCCGACGTTATCTGTCAAATCCCATAACAATCTCGTCCAATAAAATCGCATCGGATGAGCGCTGCCACGGGCCTAATTCTTGACCTCGTTCCTACACAGTCCTTAGTTATACCCATTATGCTGTCAGTTATTGTCTCAGCTGCTCTTTCGGTGTATGTAGATACGCTCATACATTTTTCTTGTTCGATGTCTTGTTTTGGTGCAAGAGCTCCGGCTTACAGTGTATTTGACGGACACCTGTTAATTTCAAATGTTCCTGAGATTGCGAAAATATTTTTCGTTTATTTATCGACACGACATCGAAATCTATACTGATCCATTTCACTGTCACATGTGCCATCTAAGTTAAGCGGCTTGCTCGAACATAAATCCAATATGTCTAAGCGTCGTGGATGGAGGCATCCCAAACAAGACCACAGTGTTTATGTGCAACAGTTGTTTAAAGATTTTCTTGCCCGTAACACTGTTAATTCCATTACAAATCCCTCAATTGAAACGCGGAAGAACTTCTCCCGATCCGAAAGCAAAATTTTTGATAATTGCAAACAACCAGGTATATTTGACCGTGCGGTTTATGCGCGCTTTGAACGCAACACAAATTGTGGAGGCTTTATTCGTCAAGAACCAACGCGCAGATCGAAAACAGGATTAATGCGATGGATTGATCAGCAGTGCAGCAAACACGAACAACGGGCTGTAATTCAGAAAACTTCTCGAAAGGATGATTACCTGAATTTGCCTGGCAATTTTTTTTCCGGGACAGAACAAATGAAACTGCCGTTCAATATGGTTGACCGGACGCTAGGCAATGTAACGAACAACTTTATCCCACCAGCAACATCGACACCTTTCGATCGTTTGACTTCTTTCGGCGTGTCGGGGGTATTATCTGATCCAGACGAATTTCAGACTAATAAGCCCAATCAAAAGAAAAATGCCTGCTTCAAATCTACCATATGGGATACTTTTTTGAAAAGTTGCGTAGAATATTTTAATATCGTAGCTAAAGAGCACGGTTGTCAAAGCGCTTTAAACTTCCAGCGAGATGAAATGGAAACGCTTCTGAGAAAAACTGGCTCAAACCCACCCTTGCATCAGTTGTTCAAATTAGAAATGCAAAAAGAACCTCATCCCACAAAACCTGGAAAAAAGAAAATTGACGTTACACCCATTGTTAGCAAGAACCACCAGTTAACTAACAAGAAGAAATATCCTCTCATTGCTCATAGTCGTCCCATATCGATAGTACCTCCTAAAACAACGCATAATCAAACTTGCGTCGCCGTGGACGATCTTATGCTGGAAACAGATTCAACTGCTATCGACCAAAATATTCCGAACAATTTTCCTTTTTTCATGGAAACTTGTTCTCAAAAACTTCCACACGTTGATGCAACCCAAGACGATTTACTGCTTGTAAGTAATTTGTTATTTTCTTGCTTAGTTTTGTCATTTGTTATTCATATCTATCGTTTGCAGACTGCATCTCCACCTTCCCCGATCAGATTCGCACGCCACGAACATCCACAATGCTTGTACGATGAATCCACCTTTCTTGTAGATCTAATTGCCAGGGACGATTTCTTGGCGGAAAAACTGGATGGGTTGCTTAAGGATGAAGATTTCAACATCGATGGAACTAGTACCGACCGAAGATTTGATTTTGGCACTCCATCTAATGAAACGATAATGAACAAAACTTTTCCAAATCATTTTCAAACGATTAACTATCTCGAGCCAAACAAAAATTTTGCAGACACCCCGGTATATTTATCGCAAGATATATTGGAAGCAACAACAATACAGGACTCCCAGGAAGCTATGTTCTGATAACAATTAAGTACCTTCATAAGAAAAAAACTATTAAATTTTTAAATTGTTCAACTCCTCGATGATGTCCATGTGTTTAAACTTATCCGGATGTCTAGTAAACGTTTCAAGCAGATGCAATTTAGATACATTCTTCTGACAATAATAAAGTTGGACTTGATTGGCTAAACACTGTGCTTCCTGTGCATTGATTACTTTGGTATCATATTCTCCCCGCATCAGTATGATTCCTTTATCAGAACATTCTGTAAACATGGTGATGTTTAAACATTCAGGGGCATTTTCTTTGTGGACCTGAAATCAATTATTTCATTAGTAGAAGGCATTCCTAATTTTAAGCCCAGTCGAAAATTCCAACATACCTGGTAATTTAACAAAGGCGTGAAATGAATCGTATTAGCTGCAAATTGTAGCATTATGAACTCGTACCCTTCGCTTCGAGGAATAGGAAGTATAAACACTGGGTACTGCTTTGCACATTTCATCATTTGGTTGAATTGATCAACTGGTATAGCAGCCGTTATGACATCTTTATCCCTATGATATTCCAGCCATAAATGCTTGATGTCGTCTGCAGACTTATCTTCAATCAACTCCAGCCGCATAACATCACTCAGTTTACGATGCGTAATGTCTCGCGATGATTCGGTTCCGAGTGGAGCTTTTGGTTGGAGAAGTTCCGAATAGTCACGTTGCACTTCAGAAAGTCCAAACTTAGGCTTTTTCTTTTCTTTATCCACATTATCTAACCGGGATAGAAATTCTTCTGGTGAATTTTGCTGCACCGCGGCGATTTTGCTAGCATACTTTTCGAAGTACGGATTTTTTCCCTTCAACTCTTCTAAAACCTTTTCAGATCTTTCTCGTGCGGAGGACATGTGGAAGCTTCGTATGGCTGCAAACTGTTTTGAACGTAAAAGGAAACGACTGAAGAATGAAAATGCAGCCATTAATTAACTTCTAGGATTTACGATTTGTTACCGAATCAAAATAAACCTGCCATCAATCGCATTCTAGAATATCACCGTTCAAATAGACATAGAGCGAAAAAGTCTCGCGCGGCTAAAAGTAGCTCAATTTTACAAACAGTCTCGCGTGACATTTCTGCTCCAACCGAAACAAACGAATTACAGGCGGTCCCCGAGATACACGGTTAATGGGGACCGAAAACGGTCGCAAAATACCGCGTATCTCTAATTTCCGCGTAAGTCGAATCTCGTGATTTCCCGCCAAAATATCACTAATTTTCGTGCAATTTTGCAAGTAGGGGGTGGTTTTAGCCACCAAATTAATTATTTGATATGTTTCTACTGAATTGAACAGTTTTAAACTTTTTGAAATGGTATTTTACATTCGATCAATATGGAAATTATTTGGTATTTCACAATGGATGTGTCAAATCAGTGCAATTTGCTCAAAGAACTGTCAAATTTGGAAAACCGCGTATCTCTGAATCCGCGTATAAGAGGTACCGTGTATCTCGAGGACCGCCTGTATACAGTTTGTTTACGCGCCAAACACAGAAAAATCAATTTGAGCACATTTTCAATTATTTTTTTAAAATGTTTTTAATCAAATAACATGTTAGTTTAACGTTTAAGTTGGCAACCGGATACCCGGGTATTTTTTACAACTTCAAACTGCAATAACTTTTGATTCATTGCTTTTATTGACCTTAAATTTTCCGTAGCCGCCCAACTTTTAATTTATGATTTTTTGGTGCATAAGTTGTAATTTCAAACAGCCTGTAAGTATTTTATTTTGATTTTTTTAACTTAACACGTAAGTTGGCAACCAGCATACCCGGGTATTTCATACATTTTGTATGGAGAATGACGTTTCTCTTCTTCCTCTTTTCGTATTGTGCAAGGTGGAATGTATAATGAGGTCCCGCTGCGCAAAGCGACGGAAGAAATCAAGGCGTTCGGAGAATTTTATCATGCCTTCCTTTTCTCTCCAACGGCAAATTTGTCAAGCAGCTCGTCGAGATACATGTCCCTGGCTCCGCCTTCATACTCATATGAAGGGATGGAGGGGGGTATGGAAAATTGTATGCGATTTGACATAACAATTCTCAATGATGGCGCCCGGCAAACGCGCTACTAATTTACCTCCTCAATAAACACACCTTGCGTCAGACGGTCAATCGCTGTCAGCCGTCGTCCGTGCTTTTTCCCTCCATAGCGCCATCTCTTTCTCGCGTGTGGTCAATGCTCGCGAGCTGTTGTGGCGCCTAAAAATGCCGTTAACAAACATTGCGGCGATGAAGTTGCATTTTCACAAATCAAACCAAAAAAGCGCAATGAGTTCAAACACTGTAATATAAAAATGACTGCGGAATCGCTAGTTTACGCAGGAGGGTTTGCTGTGCAACGCGCAGAACCCTAATTCGCATTAACACGTTCAGCCCGGCGCTGATTTTCATGAGCTTACCGTTCCGCCAGCATCTAGAACGCAAGCTGATAGTGAAACCGGTATACTGGAAAGTTCACTGGCAGTCCCTGGGGCCTGCCATCGAACTTAACGTGTTAAGCATTAAGCATAACTTTGTTACACTAAGCTTTTTTGCTTTCGTATGGTGTAGATTACGTATGGTGTAGATTAGATATGTTGAGCCGTCTGCGCAAGGGTGTGAGTGTGCGTGTGTGTGCAAAACTGTCGCCGAATGTATGCTCTTCCGGAATGTTATGATCCATCGGAAAGGAAGGTGTTCATGAAAAGCGGAAAGACGAATTGAGACCCCTGTAAATGGTAACTGATGACCGGGGGGAGGGGGTACTGGCACACAGCTGTTGGGAGATTTAACAGTATATCTAAATTGTCAGCGGAGGGAGGGAGGGGGAGGGGGCTTAGGCCATGGGACCTTTACGATCATCGGTCACAGGCCCTACACACTTAAAAATATTTCACGACCTCGGTTAAAAAAACTGCCGAAATCCGTCGGCTCTTTCGATTCTTGCTGATATGTCAGTTGAAAAAACCCAGTAGCCGAAAATCAGTACCATTTAAAACTGAAATATCAGTTAAATAAAAATTTGAACCGAAACTCGGCAACACAAATGCCGAGCACATACGTTAACACTGCTGTCACCGAGATAATCCGTCAAAATAACCGAGAATTCAGCTTTACTACTTGGATTAGCCGAGGCTCGGTATTCTATCTGTCATTCGCCATTCTGCTAATCTCATGCTAATGAAACGAAAACCTTTCGGAGTGATGTTGTGATGTAAAATAAAAAATGTAAAAAAAAAGAAAATGAGTCTCTCAGCGTGAAAAAAACGAGAATCAGTAGCGTGCGATCGAGCACAGGTATGAAGCAGGGTTGGGGCTAGGAAACTCCATCAGCGCACGCAACCGGTGCTCTTCAGAGCGTCGCTCGGAGCAGTCCCTATTTAAGGATCAGATGTGGAAGCTAATCCGGTTGGTTCAACCTTTGCCAGACCGTTCAGACTTTCAGGATTCATTTCCGGTCACCTACACGAGGTAAGTATCAACACTCGATCACATGAAATCTAAAAAGGGTTCACTCAGACTTGTTTCACTCTGCCCGCTTTACAGAACCGTGCCTGTACCAGTGCCCGCTGCTTGTTCGGCTCATTTTCCTGTACCGGTACCACATCCAAACGCTGTGCCCCATCCGGCGGTTGAATCGGCGCCTGTCCCAACGCTTTCCATCACAAAAAAAAACCCATTTGATACGCAAATAAAATCACTAAAATAAAAATAAAATGTTTTTATATTTAGCCGAAATCTCGATTTGCTCTAACCGAATATCTCGGTTAAACGTAAACGTCAAAACAAAATGACATTAACCGAGATGTCGGCAACAGAAATTTAACCGAGATATTTGCCGAGATCTCAGTTGTGCAGATCTCGGCAAAAATTAACCGAGATTCGGCAAAATTTCTTAAGAGTGTACAATTATTGCCGGCATGAGGGGGGAGGGGGGGGGGCAAATGGTTCTCCCGCCACGGGGCCCCAACGACCATCTTTCCGCGGGCCCTTGTCGCTAATATTCTGTCCACTTGTAAATATACGCCATACTACATACTAGAGATCTTCGGCGACCGCCTAGTCTGTCTACCGTTAGATCCGCCGCTGGTTCATGACGGTGTTTTTTTTGTTGAGGAGGTGCATCCTTCCTCCTGCCTGCTGCGTATGCACCGGACAGGAGACAGTGTGGCAGTATGCGAGTTGCACGCTGCATAGGAGCGGTCCCGCGGCACCGCCGTCATTCCTCACATCTGCATGCTCGTCGTGGGTTCTAACCGCGTATGAACCGTCCGCCGTAGCAAGGGCTGACTATCCGGCTGCGTGGTACTCAAGACCTGAAAAGACCAACATGATCGCGAAGCCCGTAATGACAAGAATAATAATA